>NC_079903.1:19262493-19562493 GCF_024868665.1 Triplophysa rosa | reverse complement strand
TGCTTGCTTAGCATTTTTAGGCAACATTGAATCTCGGATGAAGACCAATCCAAAAAGTACTTAGCGATATTATTTCATTCATTATTGAAGTGTCAATCAAAAATAGTGTGGGTGAAAATGAGTGCTGCACGTTATTGAAGAGAAAAAAGTTTCTTTTTAAAGTTCGTAATATCACTTGAAACTATGTGAAAATATGTTTGAAAACTAAAAATTAGTTAACCAATATACATGTTTTATATTCTTTCTGGGAATAGAAGGCAGACTCTCGCCAGTCTTGCGCTATGCTCATCTTTCGATAATTTTGATTAGTCTTGCAGCCCTGTTAAAATATTTCCGCCCAGTATTTGTATTTTTATGCATATTATTGTATCACTATGTCAGTTTCAAACTGTGAATTTTGACACCTGTATGTTCTGAAAAAATCATCTTAAACCAGCTGAAGTTGATTTGCTGGTCTCAGCTGGTTTATTCTGGTCTGACTGGGCTGATCTTCAGCTGGTCTGGTTCGAGTAAGCTATAGTGATTTAGACAGCCTAAGGCTGTGTTCACATTTTACTTCTTTTTTATAAGAAAAAGTTGACAATGGCGCTTTTTTAGGAAAAAAAACCTTGCAGCGTTTTTGTTACAAATATCAGCTGCCAATGACTTCGGAGGCAGTGTTTTTGCACGAAGGCAGCTCAGCTTCATAGGCAGTGTAACGGAAGTCTATTTGAATTATTAACAGAAAGCGTCTTTGCAATAACCAATCACGTATTTAAAACTTACAATACTAATTTCTCGCTAGAAATGCAATCAAAAGTTATTGAAAGTGAAAATTAAATTTACATTTATACGAAACTTTGCTCCAAACGGCGTTTCGGACACCATTTTATTTTTTCGAGCTTAATCCGCTCGACCAATCACCTTCTTTGCATGTTGTTACGGAAACAACAGGTCTTGCTACTCGTTTGTCATTGGTTAGCTATGAAAAAGGTGCTTGACGGAGGGCTTTTTTTTCCGAAAAGTTTTAACTTTTTTCAGCTTCAAAAGACACTGAGCTGCATAAAAAGATGCAGGCGCTGGCGTTTAAAAAAGCGCTGAGGACTGTTTTAAAAACACGGTTTACTCCATAGGATTATAATGTAAAACAGACATCTTAAAAGCATCTTTAAAAAATAAGTCAAGTCTGAACATGGCCTAATGCTGTGTTTACACAAAACGCGAAGACTCGCGTTCCTCGTTCTTTATTACTTGTTATTTTCACGTGAATGAGGCATAAAACATCACAT
Source organism: Triplophysa rosa (assembly GCF_024868665.1). NCBI lineage: Eukaryota > Metazoa > Chordata > Actinopteri > Cypriniformes > Nemacheilidae > Triplophysa > Triplophysa rosa. The sequence continues at coordinate 19,561,225 of NC_079903.1, read as the reverse complement.
GACGTGTAGTGGCTTCACACGTCCGGACATGTCAAACAGTAGGTGTCAATGATCTCTTCGCGCCCATTTCCTGCTCGAGTTGAAATTTTTCAACTTGCGCGGAAGACATAATTGCCGCCCGATTTGCGTTATTCATGTCGCCCCGCGCAGGGTCGCATCTATTTGTGTCTTTGCATTGACTTTGTAATTTACTCACGCAAATCGCTTAATTCGCGTTTGGTGTGAACGCTGCATTAGTAGACAGCTGCCTATGGAGACAGCAAGACAGTTCACTAGGTTTTGGACATACATTTTTGTATGTAAACATTCATTTAAAACAGTTTTTATATAAAAGTCAAGAAGCACAGATAGTTTTGCATCTCTCTACGTTGGAATTTCCGTCTGTCTAAATTGATTTTTTTGTTTGTCGTTATATTTTTTTGCACTAAATTGATGGTCGATATACAGCAGCCATGTATGAAACGGTCATACTTGGAGGTCTGGACCGATCGCTTCTCTTGCATCAGATGTTTGACAGCAGAACCTCAATAGCACTATTTTTCAAACGGATGGTTTAATGTTGTATGTGTGTTTACTTGAGTGTGTTTTAAAGGAAGATGGGCAAAACTCTTCTGTAAGGTCACATGTTCTGTCCTGTCATAATGTTATCATGTCTTTCATAAGCAGAACGTCATCAGTCTTTGATCAGAGAGATGTTTATGTGGCACATGCAATGCAAGAATGACACATGCCTGTAGCGCACAGTCCAACCTTCTCGGATTCTATATCAATCCAAAAGAAAGAAACAAGAGTAAGAGAGAGAGAGAGAAAGCAATAACTGTAAGTGAGAGAGAAGAAGAGAGACATGGATGAAACAGAATATTGAACAAAAGAAAATGTAGTGAAATCTAGAAAAAATGACTCAAAATGTGTTTGAGAGAAGGAGAGGAATTGAATACTGTGGACCAATTTTGGATTGGAAAACCAAATCATTCTGAAGGGAACATGTTGACGTAATTGGTTTGAATTTTGCCGTGAGGGGTGCACTGTAACGGACTATTTTTTGTAAAAGCTGTAATTTTGACGTAATTTGTTGTACATATACAGTGTATATAAAGTTGTTCAAATGCAGATTTTGTAGATATTGAACTGCAATCATGGCAGGGTTTCTGAATCCTGCGAGCGTGAAAAGGACAGACAAAATATGACAAATATGACTTTGAATTTTTCATCGTTTTAACATTTTTAACAGCAGAACACACACTGCTGGTTTTGGCTTGTGTGCTTCATTTATGTTTCAGTTTTCATCTCTGTACAGTACTGCTTTTTATTTTCAAAATACCAACATTTCAGTCCATCTTTAAAAAGTGTATTTTTATTTCTGCTTTACCATGTTTATATTAAAGGGAATTGCTCTGCTCTGACAGGGTGTTTTATTTTTACTTCGGTTGTCGTTTGTTCGTTTAATTTCGTTCATTTTAATTTCACCTCTGAAATTGTTCTGTTGACTGTGCAGTAAAACAGTATTAAAAATGCCTGTTTTAAGTGTAAAATGTCTTTTTTCACCTCTGGGTCGGGTTTTTTTCAACCAATGATAAAATAATGAGTATTGTTGAAACCGTTTTGAAGTTCATCGTCTTCAGGAAGGTAAATTTGTTTACATTTGTAATTTCATGTTTCCCAGTTTAGTTTGCTAAACCTCAACCATGAGTTTGAAAAATACAGTCGTTTAGATTTAAAATAACAATATTTAATTACATTTATATTAATCTGAAAGGCTTTGCATCTTTCAATAAAATTCTATTTAGGGCTGTTCAATGATTAATCGCATGCAGAATAAAAGTTTAGATAATATAATGTCTGTGCACTGTATATTAATTTTGTTTTTATAAATGCATATATACATACATGTATATAAAATGAAAATGAATAAATGTTTAAATATAAATTATATACAAATATTTCCTAAATATATACATCTATCGAAAACCTGATGTTCCAAATATGGTAAGAGGCGTTACATTTCCGTCACACGCTTGCAGTATTTAACCAATCACTACGCACAGGTTAACTGGCCAATCATAGCACACCTCGCTTTTCAGAGCGATGAGCTTTGTAAAAAATCTGTGCGTTTCAGAGAGGCGGGGCAAAGAGGAGATACAAACATGCGCGGTATGTGGAAAATACACCATTTTTGAACCTTAAATCGTGTTTACAGATTGCATTACATCTAAAACAAATTAAAATATTTGTTTTAGCCGTGTCATATGACTAGGGATGTAACAATTCACCGTGAGCCGGTTGAAAATCGATTATAATGTGTGACGATTCAAATCGGTCGAGGTGTGAACTGAATCACAATACATTTTTTGAACAGCAGGGGCCGCTATGTTCACTGCAAATCTAAACGTGGACATGCTGATATTTCTTAAATGCAAAAAAATCCAAGAAAAGCACAGACAGTATTAGTTTGTTTATATTAGACGTTTTCTATTATTAATTTGTTATAAAATTGCAGTTTAGTTTTGTTATTTGAAATAAAACAATTTTATTATACAAAGAAACGTGAAGCATTTAAGAAATAATGCAAGGGAAGTTGTTCATTTCTAATTTGTTTCAACTCATTTTGTAAAAATAAATCATGAGTAAATCACATCGTGAGATCAGAATCGTGAATCGCATCGCATCGTGAGCTGAGTGAATCGTTACATCCCTATCAATGAGTCAATGAGGATATTTCTGATTCAGCCTATTGTTGAAAAGGTCTGGTTTACTCATCAAAAAAGCACTGTCATCATGAATACAGCTTTTAGAATACAATTGAACTAACTCTACATTAGATGTTTACATTTGGTGTGTGTGTGTTGTGTAACAGGAGTTTGCGATCAATAGTAACTCATCAGACTTTAGTAGTCTTTCCAAACTGAGAAAGAACAGAGATTTAATATTTAATCGTGTGTGTGTGTGTGTGTGTGTGTGTGTGTGCGTGCGTGCGTGCGTGCGTGCGTGCGTGCGTTCCGAGACTCATTATCTTCCCACTGTGGGGGTTTTCAAGTGGACAAGGTGCTTCGATTTTTTTCTCTTCATTCATTTTTTTTTGCCTTTAACTTTAAGAGCCTTCAGTTGAGCTGATTTACATCACTAAAGGAATTGGGGACATTTTAAACACTGACACTCACTTTCTGACGAGGTTTTTAATTGGAAAAATCTCCAGATTTAACTGTGTTTTTAATACAATTTATTTTTGTATGATTGCTTTGAAATATCTGTTGCATTGCTATACTGTTTCTTTCTGTGGGCTTTTTCAAAGGACAAAAATGACCTCGATTTCCACCATGCTGTCCACTTCTATTATTTATTCTCACTGAAGTGTATTTAAAAATGCAAAAACGTACTTGTTGGAACACTAACCTGCACTACTGTGCGTTTTCTGCTGAGATATTCATGAAGTAGATAGAGACATAATTTAACCCTGACACACTAATCTGTTGTGAAATGAGTCTTAATTTTAGACTGTCAAAGTTCTTTGTGTGAAGTTTTATCCTCATCCGCTTCTACAATCATTAAATTTGTGTCAAACTGCAATTGTGCTTTGTCAGGAAATTCACAGTTTGATTGGAGGGATTTCTGAAGCCGTTCCAGTGTCCAGTTGCTACAAAACTATTAAAGGTACAATTCCACCCAAAAATGTACAGTAATCATTGTTTACTTTAACATTCTTCCTAACCTGTTGTCGCTGTCCTTACAAAACCTCAGGAAATGGAAAAAACGGTGTACTTTTTAAATTATTAAATACTAAGATATAAATACTATTTATAGACTATTTAAAAGATATTTGCAGAACCCAGTGACAAACATGAAGCGTGACTAATAATGATTTATGACAAAAATGCAAATCATGAAATATGGCGATACAAGGTTTCAGAAAGACAGCAGCGATATTTTCCTTTTCCATACAACATCACAATAATAACTTTGTTAAATATAATATCGTTTGTTAGTACTTTATATTGCATTTCACAAAACTAAATGTATCATTTTTAACATAAGGTGGGACAACTTACAGTTTAACATTAAACCAGTTTGTATTGTAGCCTCTTTATAGTTTTTTTCTATTAAGTTTCAAAGTAACAGTAAATTGTGACAATGCTGAAGAACTAAACTGCAATTCTATTATTTCATTTCAAAACGACAAAAAAAAAAACTATACTGTACGTGGCTGTCACAAAGCAATGGTATTCCTCTTTCTGTTTCATATGGGCCACTTTTCAAAGATGGCCGGCCAGTCATGTCCCATAATTCACTGGAGGAAAAAGTAACCAATGAATTTCAGCACATGCATTGATTTGCCCCTGCAAACACACATTCGCACTGTAGTGATATCAGTAGAAATATTGATGAATATGATGCTAAATGTAATTTGGTTACAGTTAAATGAATAGAGAGAATGTGCATATGTGTTTTCAAATGTGTGAAGGCAAACATGGTTCTATTTGACTTTGTCCCTGTTTGTCTAGTACTTCTAATCTTTTACATTTTGTCTGCAAGATGTACTGTGTCTGTTTCTCATCTCTGTCTCTTTCTCCTCTCGTCTTCTTCATTGTGAGGTCTTTCAGCTCCCCAGCAAAACTCTATAGCGGTTGGCAGAAGGACTGGCAGTGAAATCGAACGGCAAGAACAAAAGACTCCTGAAGAGGCAAGAAATCAAGTGGAAGAGCAAAGAATAGATGCTGAGACGAGAAAGTTTGTTTTATGAAGAAGATAAATCCGGCCCTGCACAGTGAAACAAGTAAATGGCATTTCCTTGTGTGTTGTGATGACCAACATCCAAATGCCTAGTAGGTGACGAGCCGGTTTACTGCACACACACTTAGTCTTTGTCTAAACCCAGGTTTTTGACCCTACTGTCAGAGAAAGCAGAAGTCTGTATCTACTGTACATGTTTGCGCTGGATCAGTGGATCTCAACTGATTAAACAATGGACTCCATCTGGAGACGGATGGAGCTGGCACCCAGACAGTTCTTTAGTTTAGGTGCGTGCGTGCGCGAGCTTTTCATTCTTTCTCTTCCTCTTTAACTCTCTTATTCGTTATATACTCTCTTTTCTCCATCGATCTCATTCACTGTATTCTGTGAATGATAAGCGGCGCTCAACCAGAGTACTGAAGCATGAACTGACTTCAGATCAGCTCTTGAATAATCTACGTACACGACATGGAATGCCCCATGTCCGGGTTAATATTTGACGTGTCATTTAAACATCAGTAATCTGTTCTGAAAAGTGTTCTTTTTGATTCACTCAATATTCTTCTTTACTGGATTCATCTCGGAATAAATTACGTTGTACCCATGTGATAGTGAGTGTACATGACTTCAGAGCGGTTTAACATCTCAGAATCACTGGAGCATCAATAAAAGATTAATGTGACATGAAAGATTGAGGATGTAGGATGTTTAAAGCCGATAATGAAGCCGGAGTGTGACAGCGTGGAGCAGAGTATCAGGGTAAAGGTTTTCTGAGGTGCAGCGGGCCCAACGGGTATTTGCATAATTCAAATATGAATATCATCGCATCAGATACGAAATGTTCAACCTTGTGGCACCTGCAAACAAATGATGCTTTCAGGAGCTTTTTTATATTTTTAACAAACGCTTGCTGTTGGAAGTTGTTTTTGCCAGTTCACTCAAGTGTCCTAGCAGAGTAAACACAGAATTACTATTTACCAATATTTAACCCTTCTGTTATGTTCAAATTTTAGGAATTTAAAATAATATAGTAGGACGAAACATAAGTTTTTGTATATATTTTCTATTTACATTTGATTGCCGAGTTCTCTGCAGAAACCACAAGCTGTTTTGTTCTTATTGATGTTTTTATTTGACCCCAAACATAACAGGAGGGTTACATGTGGTTTTGGTTCACTCGTACCAGCAAACAAAAACTATCTAATTTCATTGTAACATTATTTTGGACATGTGTTTTATCATTATCATTTTACACAGGTTGGTGGACATCTGAAAATGTAATGCATTAAAGTGGGTTCCACATTGTGTTACCTAATTCCAATTCGATGACATACAGTCAAATTTAGTTGTGATATACAAATATTTTTGGGGTTTGAATGATATCAAAATGATCATTTTTCATCACCTTTACTGGAGATGTTTTCTACAAAACTGTGCCACACATACGCAGTCGCACAAACACGTGAGTTCTTTCACACGCACTACAAATTAAACTCAAATGCACACAGACAGTGGCAGGCACCGCCGGTCTCAAGAGAGTTTCCGACTGTGTGACATCAAAGACAGCCCCCCCCCTCTCTCCCCCCCCCCCTCTCCAGGAGAAACCAGACGCCCGCTTGCATAACCCGATCCCCTAAAGAGCCGTGCGCTCAAACAATCAGCCCGTACCCACGCGCGCACCCGACCAACAAGTTGCAGTTTGGTTTCCGTGCGGTAAACGCCTCCTTTATTCCAAGTGGGTGTAAAAAAAAAGAAAACAACTAATCATTCAAACACCTCGCGTTGGACTGATTGAAGTAGGCAGGGTGTTATCTGTTGTTGTCGAACCGGATGGATGTGTTGGATCCAAAAAAAACTGAGGCTGATTTACTGTGCGTGGTGCATGCCGCTGCTGGCGTGCAGAGATAAAGGCTCGCGCGCTCCAGCGAACATCTCTACCGCTCTCTTCTGTGTATCTGTATATGAAAAAAGATATAGAACGTGCGCTCGGTTGTAAATACAGTTCTGGTGTTATTGCGGTTCTCACTGTGACATCCGTAAAAAGATTGGGAATATGTGTCACTTTGGATACATTTCACGTTATGCACATTCTCATTTTTTCACCCGTTAGTATAAAACTCAAAGCATTAAATAAACAATTACATTTCTTGAAATCATTAAGACACGTGCGCATTTATAGCAGTCCATATGTATTGCCAGGACCTGGCGCCATTAATCGGTTATTTATCTTTTATCACGAGCGCAAAGATGTGATTAAACCACGCCGAGGGAACATTTATATGCGTGTGTGATGTGGCTTAGCAATAGTTAATGATATCCTGGAACCTCTTTCCAAACTGAGAGGAAATGCACAAGGTTGTGTTAAGCTCGGATAATCTTTCTGCATGTGTATGTCTCGGGCAGAAGGGAAGCAGACAGTCGAGAAGACCAGCAGAGTTCTCTGGGGTGGAAAGGCCACAGCTTTGCACAAGGATGTAAACGCTCGGTCTCTTAAATGAATAATGCCACACTCTCTCATATTGACTTCCATATGTTTGCATGATGGAAGTAAGATAAGTGGTCTGCCTTTACAGGCTAGAGGCTTGGAAATTCAAGTTAGAGGTTAAGCATGTTATTTGCTGTTTGTTTACTGTTATCATTTCTGTTGGTGAGCAAACTCTGGTTGAGCAAATGGTTCTGTTGGACATGTTGGGCTGTGATGCTAAAAGCAATGTTTTAACAGTGCCCAGAGATGCTATGTTTGCAGTTTTAGGAGAAATCAGCATATGAAGAGTTTGGTTTCAAAATGAGATAACGCCGTTGTTATCATGGTTTTATTGTGTTAGTTAGCTGTGTTTTTTTTGTTTTGTTATTATGGCTTAAATCAAAACAAACCAACTGCAGTTTGATTGATATTAATTGGAATGCACAATAAAAAAACATGATTTTTGAACAATTTCCAAAGTTATCTCATTTTGGAACCAAACTCTTCATATACAAATGTTTATTCTACGGTTTATTGCGTTTTTATATTAGGTTGGGACAAAAGAAAGTTTTAAATTTTAAAATAATTATAATGACCACATTTGACACTACTTACGTAATAAAATGGTTGTGTGTTGTAATGTTATGCCATACGGGACAGGGGGCACTGAGCTTGCATTAACGGAGCCAGTGGGGCTATAACAGCCTTATAGCCAATGGGCGCGTATGGTAGCTTTGATTTTTTTTGTAATATTTTGTAATGTTATGCCATACGGGACAGGGGGCACTGAGCTTGCATTAACGGAGCCAGTGGGGCTATAACAGCCGTATGGTAGCGTTGATTTTTTTTGTAATATTTTGTAATGTTATGCCATACAGGACAGGGGGCACTGAGCTTGCATTAACGGAGCCAGTGGGGCTATAACAGCCTTATAGCCAATGGGCGCGTATGGTAGCGTTGATTTTTTTTGTAATATTTTGTAATGTTATGCCATACGGGACCGGGGGCACTGAGCTTGCATTAACGGAGCCAGTGGGGCTATAACAGCCTTAGCCAACGGGTTGGCGCATATGGTTGCGTTGATTTTGGTAATGTGTTGTAATGGTATGCCATATGGGACCGGGGGCACTGAGCGTGCATTAACGGTTTGGGTAGTCGTGGCATAATGGTTAGAGAGTCGGACTCGTGACCAGAAGGTTGCCGGTTCGATTCTCAGGACCAGCGGGTAAGGACTATGGTGCCCTCTGCTTCTGGTGTATATGTGTTCACGACTTGCAGTGCGTGTGTTCATTCACTGGACGGGTTAAATGCAGAGGTCACTATACCTGACAAATAGGTCACTCTATTTGTGGCAATCAATGGCTGCGGTTTAGGCGGATGGAGACAGCATGTGATGACCTTGTAACAATGCGACACACACCCAGGTCTGATCAACCTGCGGTGGGCCTCCCTTGCTGAGGGTGTCATGTGATAAAGGGCCGAAACACCCAATAAGGCTGAGATGCACAACTGACATGTGTCGCATTGATGGGAACCATACAAAAGGCATTATATCAGCAGCACCTCACCAAGAGGCATATTTCACTCAGGATAATGTGATGAAATTGGGACACACAACGCATGAGATGTCTCTCTGATAATGGCAAGGAAAGGTAAGTATGCTATGTATTTCTATAATCATTTATCCCCCGAACACAGAGGATGCCTACCCGACGAACCAGTGAAACCTCCGACCTCCTTTCCTCTGTTCATATTCTTGACTGCTTCCCCCTGCATAAGGTGTGGGAAATGGCCTATTGGGCAATTCAACTGTGTTGAAATAGTGGGATTATCTAACTAACCTTAGTTGTTTATGTTACCTCCAGCAAAATGAAAGCATCACTTCACACCATGACGGCATACTTTAGAAAGCGATCATGATGATATTGTAGCGCACAGAAATGTGTCAGTCATGATGATGTGCTGTTTGATTTTTCTGCCCGTAAGTTATAAAGAGTTGACGGTAGTTTTGACAGCTCCGGAAAGACGTCGACGGGCAGATAGAGTTACTAGTTCAGACTGGTGTGGCTGTGTTATTCATTGTTACGAGTTCCGAGGAAACAAAGGTGTACCTAGAAGCTCTTTGTCGTTTTTCAGACGCTTCAGTATTTGTATTATTAATTTAAAACATATTGTGGATGTAATAGATGAACACACAGTCATGCACAGGAGTGACAGCGCTCGTGCTAATCAGAATGAATGGCAGGGAAACATATCAAGTTATTCCTACTAAATAATGATTCAGCAGTTGATTGTGACATTTATTGTATGGATTTGCGGCTGTTGTTGTCACTTTGAATTATAAATGTTGCAGATTGACCGATTAATATGATATTCATTTGAATAACAATAACTTGTCTTTATGCTTTTCTGCATATTCTTTCTTAATTATTTATATTTATATAAATATATACATATATTTATATATATCCTCATTAGAGGCTGAGCCCCCCTAATATTGAAAACCTAGAATCGCCCCTGATCGTGACTATTTGGTTCGTTTTGTCTCCAGACCTTTTTCACTCATGATGGCACTCACAGTTGTTCTTTATTTACATTTAAAGTCGTATTTCTCGTTAATAATTCTTTAGTCTATAGTCAATTTTTTTTTTAAAGCTATAGCTAACTGACCCCCAAGACTAAATGAAAACTGCGAGATGTTTTATACAACACCATGTGATTTGTAGGACGCCCTCACGTGCACCTGCGCGCTCTCAGTGCACTTCAGACACACTCAGACACACGAGGGGGTCTCCAGCGCGCGAGTGGCGAGTTCTCGCGCGCACACGGGGTTCGGGATCGGTGAGGAAACCGAGGGTGCAGAGCGAGTGTTAAACGACGTCTCTCGTCCACCGTTTAATTTGAGGTGTCCGACAATTGGACCGGAAACTGTGCTCACGCGCGCCAGGCGGGAAGCGCTCCTGAGGGACTCGCTGAGGGAATCGCTTTGAGGCGGGAAAAAACAGAATTGCTGCCATTTAAATCTTCATCTATAAATTGGATTTTACCGGCAACTCTTACGGGGAAACGTTAAGACCCTGAATATAGTTGAAGGTTTATCTAAATGACAAAATGATAGGCAATACCATTTATTAAGATTTTACGCTCTTTTGGCATCTGGGTGAAACGGGAGACCATTATTCGATATCACACATCGGATTTCTTTCCCACCGACACCGCTAAATAAATAAATAAATAGGTCTGACTGACTGGATATATATATTAGGGGGTGTTTCGGATTACCCGGTAACCTTCGGGACGTCAACGCAAAAGAAGAGGAAGAATTTGAGGAGGGGGAGGAGTGAACCCACGCCCGCGCGTTCTTCCAGTTTATCGATCAATGGGAAATTCCGGAGCGCATGAGGAGCTCGAGACCAACTCGCGCTGTCACCCAGAGTGACTTTTAAATGAGCGCGCGACTTGAAGACAAACGAGGGGACATTCACGACAAAGTTTAGCATATTATTCATCAGCCAGGAGTAGAAGGAGGTGTATTTTACGTGGCACATTTATGAGGAAACAAACCCGGCTACCGAGATTCCAAAAGCTGATTGAGAAAATAACGTTAGACATGTAGGCTCGTGCGTGAGGACGACGACGACGATGGAAAAAGCCCCGTGAGAGAGATACCGAGCGCTTTGGTGCTGGAGGGTGAAGTTTATTCGACATGCCCGAGAATGCCTCCCTCATCAGGAACCGGACGGATATCGGGCAGGGTCGCGCGTGGGGTAACGGGGCGGGCGCGCGGCCAACATGGGTTGTTACGGTGCTGGCCAGCGTGCTGATCTTCACGAGTGTGGTGGATGTGCTCGGGAACGTGCTGGTCATCATCTCGGTGCTCAGAAACAGGAAACTGAGAAACGCCGGTGAGTGCGCGCGCGCGCTTGTTCGGTTCACAATTTTGAGAACTGAAAATAAGTGATGCACGTGCATGCGTTTTTTTCTTTTACCTCTGGGTGTGTGTGCTGGAGTGATTGTTCCCACAGGGACGGTTCTTGCGCTCAAACAGCTGGACAAAACGAACCGCAATGGAGCAAAACGGGTATAAAGTACTTTGAACATGCGTCGCTTATAGCTCGAGATAATAAAAACGACCAAAGACCATCGTCTGACGCGCGCGTCTAGATACAGTAGTGTTTTTCTTTGACTGTTGACATTGAGGATTAAGCTCATGTGACTCATGTTTCGTTAATACTGTGAAAAGCTCCCCGTGCCAGACTGAGAAATTTAAGAATAAAGTAGTGCTTCATTCACACCGATGGCGACTAGTCTATTCACGTGCAGTATCGCTTGTGCATGAAGGACTGTCTCGTACAGCAAAAAAAGATCACGTAAGGATTTACAAATATTTTTGACTCATCTGTCCAGATGACAAAAGGCTATTTGAACGCTAATCTGTAGTTAATTTCTAACAGCTTCTTAAAATCGCTAATCACTTAATCTTTTTTATCTTAATCTTTCTTCTTTAAATTTTTTTGAGCGTGAGTAATGGTTTCACTAAGGCGTCTTTCTATATAGAGTTCAAGAAAAGCACATTCATTCATTAAAAACAGCTGAGCATTCAGAGCAAGAGCCGAGATAATGTTTAAAAGACACAAGATGGTTTGACGTTACGTAACACTCACAGATATCAAAGACAGTCAGAGAGTCCGAAAGCCTGAGAATAATAACAGGGCACTCAAGGCCAACTGACAGTGATATATTACAGACCTTTGAAAGAGAGAATATGAGCTTGTGAGCGCTGTCTGCTCCTGAAGGTGATGCTCAATTCTATCATTTAAGCTAAAACCATAAACATTTCTTGTGAAAACAACCAATTTGAATGAGTGACAGTGTGCATACTGCATGTTGGAATGACCGTTTCAGTTTTTATTTCAGTCACGTGCACTTGCTTGCGTGCGTTTGCATGATGAATTGAAAACGCAAAGAAATTCCAGCTAATTCTGAAAAGTAATTTTACTGGATCACCTCATTCAATAATATAAAGCACCATATGGTTTCAATTTGTGACTTTTCATTTGCACTTTTTCATTATTATGCTCAGGCAACATTTCCCTGTTTAGGATTAGCTGTTCTTTTGTGATGTCTTTATATTGTGATGATTGGGATTCATTTTAGACAATCGAAGAATAAAAAACCAAAGGCAGAAACAAAACAGTGAAATAATAAAAATAAGTTAAAGTACAATGACAAAAAGACAGAAAGAGAGAGAGAGGAGGGGAGATTATGAGCGGTGCTTTAAATTATCCTATTGTTCCCCATCATATAATTTGTGTCCAAAATGCAGAAATTAGCTGCAAGAAAGTCCATATAATGACAGATATAGTGTGACTAGATTTCATCTTATCGCTGCTCAGTTGAGCACAGGAAAAGCTGTCGATGGGAATAAGACAGGAAAACAACTGAGTGGGTAAACAGCTGAACTGCAATATCTCCAGACAGGACGTCAAATGATTCGACAGCGCTGTGTTATTAGGTCAGAGTTTGGTATTTTGGATCTGTTCTGTAATGGTCATCAGTAATGTGGCGGAGAATGTGAGCAAGACAGAGAGCAGAGGGAGCGTTTCTTATGTGATTTTTTGACATCTTGAAATGTGCAGGTGGCGTCATCCCATAACTGTTTTAACTAAGCCATGGCAACCGCACCATTGTGCCCATTTGCCATCAGAACCCTGCACTCCAACTTTCATTTATAACAAAGAAAGAAACACTGATAGCAACATGATGGAAAGGTTTGGATTTGATCTGTGACCTCTTGTTTTGTGCTTTCATTTGTGTACCACAGGGTGACATTCAGCATCTTATTAAACAGAGTGATGAGCTTGCTTGTGTTCTGTAAACACACATAGATGCTCAAAGGGCATGTGAGAAGCGTCGTGTGTACGCGTCTGTCACACTTGACTGCACCTTCACTTTGACCGGTGGTGATTAATTTTCATTAAGGAAACACACGAGTATTGGAGTGTACTGATGTGATGACATTTCGGTTCTTTTGTATGCCTGGCTTGAGCTGTGACTAGATTAACCAAGGGAGCAAATAGCAGGGTCTGAAATTCAGCGAGGGAGTGCGTGTTAGGGCGTTGGGCATAATTAATCATTCTCGCAGCGCTCATAATGCAAAAAAATCTTGCAAACCTTTATTCACATCAAAAGATATATTTTGTCTAACTTACAAATACGGTAAATGTGAGTGAATTTATGGATAAAATTTGGATTAAGTATATGTAAACGACATCGAAAGTGTTGTCTTAAAGGTTTCTTAAAGGTTTTATATGTTGTGCTGGTCTTGTTTCTGGATATAATTTAATCCTATTGGCTCTCGGTGAGGTGTATGCAAATGAGATGACAGGACTACTCCAGTTCTCCATCACAAACAAATGTGTTTTTTTCTCATAATTGTGTTGTAAGGGCCGTCTCACATGATTTGTGTCACAATTCCCCAGTGCATTGCAAAGCTACAGCGTTACCACATTGCGTGGTAACTTCAAACAATTTCAACTTTGATCTCATTACCATTGATCCCAATTATGACGTTCATAGAAAAAAATGGAAGCATTTTAATTCTTCATGCATGGTATCAACCAAACACCAGGACTTTTGTCTGTTTTAAAGGGATAGTTCACCCAAAAACGAAAATGCTGTCCTCATTTACAAAGTACTCACCTCACGTTGTTCCAAACCTGTATAAATGTCTTTGTTCTGATGAACACAAAGTAAGATATTTTTAAGAATGTCAGTAACCAAACAGATCTCATCCTCCATTTACTGTCATAGTAAAGAAAATAAATACTATGGGAGTCAATGGTGGCCAAGATCTGTTTGGTTACTGACATTCTTACAAATATCTTACTTTGTGTTCATCAGAACAAACACATTTATACAGGTTTGGAACAATGTGAGGTGAGTAAATGAGGACAGCATTTTCGTTTTTGGGAGAACTGTCCCTTTAAGCTCACATGCATGTTACTTCTTAAATTTCTTTGCGTCGAAAGGAGGCCTGACACAATTCATGTGTGCAATTTCAGTTTTCAGGCTTAGAATTGTATTCTGGATGTTTTCTCGTTTACATGGACAAACGTCAGATGAAGAGGTCAGAGGTCAGGAGTTATAAAAGTAATGGGTGGGTTCAAAAACCACAGGAGTCAGAGTGGTAAAGGTCATTCCAAACTGGCATCAGTGTCAACGAAGACCGGCCACGTCAGCGACGCACACTGTAATGCGACCCATAGCTGACAGAGATAAAATATGCGCTTTCTGCATGCGTGTGTGACTGTGTGTGAGCGTCTAATGCAAGCCTCGAGTAATTATCCCACAAAGCTGATTCTTTATACACACACATCCGCTTTCACACACACTAAAATTTCCTCAGATACAGTGTTATTGGTGCCAAGTGAGATTACAAGTCTCAGGGGATTTTCATCCGCAGAGCAGCTACAACACAGGCCACTTTAGACTCGCATTCATTTATTTTAAACACACACTGTAAGACTAGCTAGCGTGCTAGAGCACTATACCCTATAGGGTGTTTATAGGAAAGAGTGATTGAGTTAGTGAAGACCTTGTTAGTCTTGGGTCATTAGAGATTTAATTAGCACTCATGTTGACTAAGCACAAGCGTTCCTCGCTGTCATTAATGAGTGGTGTGTGTGTATAGCATGTTTCTTTTTTATGCTATTGTTAATTAAAGGCGTGTATGTGTAAGAGAGAGTTGAAAGACTTGTAAGAAAACTGTGCCTGGGGGTTCTTTCATAACTCAGGAGATTTGGGACTATGACATGCTTCCATTATATTATTTTATTATTTTTCTTTAAGGTTCATTTATAATACAAAGTTTTTTGCACAAATAAAAAAACAAGAAGTCTTAAGTCCTGAAGTTAAGTTCTGTTCTTGTACATTAAAACCCTATGTCAAAAAAATATATATAGCTTTTTTTCCCTTTTTAAGTTGGCAGTTATGTCTCATTTAAGTGTTTACTTTGTCTTCGGTTACTTGTAAAAGACATTTCTGTAGGAGAAATGAAAATGCACACAAATTATAACAATAGTTTATGGGACGGTTTTGCGGACAGGGATTAAGCCGAGTCAAAGACTAACTTAAATGTTAGACATGTCCTGATCGAAAACAACTTGTCTTAAAATATATCAATGCAATTGTATTCTCTCAAGATGCACACTGTAATGTTTTTGAAAAAACTTTAAAATATCCTAATTTAATTAAGGCCTATCCTGGCTTAAGCTAATTCCTCTCGGGGAAACCGCCCCTAGATGTATAGAAATAAATGTGGATAATATTAGTGATAAGCCCATTATATTGTACAGCTCAATTAAGGGTCACACTGTAAAAAAACAACTTAAAAACTTCAGTTAAACAGCTTCATTAAAATTTGAATTGAAATAAAATTAGCTTCATGAGTCAATTCAACTTGAATTGAGGCAGCTGAATATTTTTTTAACCGTGCAGTTATTTGATTCTGAGTGTCATTGCATTTTTTCACCCATTGTGTCCAAAATAAACAACGGAAACATTAATTAGATCTCATTTGTCATTTGTTTTGTCTAGAGATGCACTGGTACTAAATTTCTCCACCGATACCAAGCTGATTATTCCGAGTGATATGTGCCAATACTTAAGATTAAATTCATATTTCCGAACTTTCTGAATGTTATTAATTCATATAATGAAACTGGTGAGGTTTCATAACATTTTCTACATATAGAGCACAAATTCATTGCATTTTCCTGTCCTCTTTTGATTGACAGGATACATCAGCCCTGATCATTGTCGGTCTTTAAACTATCGGCCAATGGTGTGAATAATAGCGTTTTTGACCAATACCGATTATCAGTGCATCTCTAGTTTTGTCTGAAGGACAAAATGTCAAATCTATGATTTCCCATACGAGAAGTGATATATACAATAGTCTAAAGAAACAAACTAAATGCTAAACTGAGAGTCAATGGATGTGTGTGTGCAGTGATTGTCAAACAACATGTTGTTGCAAATGTCAAAGCCTGGAATCTTGCAGGAAGCGTCTGCGTACCTGCATGGCACAAGCTCCTGAATCCTCATCCCTCACATCAGCATGTGCCAGCGATGAGGGCTAATGAGTGTTTCTCTACCGAAGCTGATTTTTATTTGTTTCTTTGCTTTGTCATCTCCCGGGATGCCTCCACCCCCATCGGTTTTTAAACCATAGGAGGAAACACATTTTGCACTCAGTGTCTGATGATTTATAAAGTGAATAACTATAATGTAATACAATCTCACGTTTATTTACATGTTGTTGTGATAAACATGATATGTCGGAAATAATGCACATATTTCAGTGACAAAAAACGACATTGTTAACATTCATTTCCAAACACAAAGTTGCTGTTAGACTGAACTCTCTGTGTGTGTGTGTGTGTGTGTGTGTGTGTGTGTGTGTGTGTGTGTGTGTGTGTGTGTGTGTGTGTGTGTGTGTGTGTGTGTGTGTGTGTGTGTGTGTGTGTGTGTGTGTGTGTGTGTTCAGAGATAGATATATTCTGGGCTGGCTTCTGATCAATAGATAACACCTAATTTCTCTGTTAAAAGGGCTTTCGACAATCTAATTGAAACATTTTAAAGCCCAGCTCTGGATATACTTGTTTCTTTCCTTTTAATCTTCTAGCGAGAAAAGAGTAAAAAAGAGGCGAGGTGAATTGAGGTGCAAGCGAGAGGAAAAGAGAAGAATATTGATACGGCTGGAGATATCGACAGAGCTAGTGAGAGCAGACATTGACCAATCCAGAAGAAAAAGACAAAATGTGAATAGGTGGATGATAGAGCAAGTCATGTGGATGAGGTAGGGCCTATAATGGAATATTCATCTTAAATGATCAATTCTCAATGTATGGATCCATTACAAACCTATTTGACATCTGTAACACATTAGGCCAAGAAATGTGTGTCTGTGTGCTCACCTTTGGCTAAACTCGGCGGTATACGGTCGGTAAATGGTAATACAACCTGATCTGAAGAGAACACAATCTCACCTTACAACAAAACACAAACACACACAGCACGCGACTGGTACAACCTGCCACAAACACGCAATCGTATCCGCTGTAGAGATGAACTTCAGTGTCAGGAGCACAACATTCAGTCTAATGGATCTGAACTTGCTGTAAACCCCATGTCTTTATACACTCTTACACTCTTACAAACACGCAATGTCAACTACAGTTCAGTTCTTTCTTGCTTTATTATTTATCTGCCTTGCGTGACGTGTTCTCCATTCTAGTAGACACTGTTTAAAAATGACTTTTAGAATCCATTTTAAATGCAGATAAACAGCACATGATTCTATATAGAATTCAAACATAAACAGTATTCAGGGTTATATTGCGAAACAAAAATGTAATATTGTAGCATTATGGCGATTTTTCTAAAGATATGACTGTTTAATGCTATTGGTTGAGCAGCTAGGTTTTTTTCTTCCATTTTGTGCTTTTACTACTTTAGGAAGCTCTGTTTTAGGGTTTAGTTTTCCTTTTTTAATAATAAGTTAAAGGTTTCACTGTTTAACTTATTCAGGCAGACAAATGTATAAGTTTAACTTTGAATATTGTAAATTCTATAGATAATGTTGCAAGAGGTAAACAGGCGGATTTCTTTTGCTCTCGCTCTAAACTGGACGGCAATTTTGTGCAAGAGCAAAAGAAATCCATGTAAGAGGAAAGCATCTTCCGCGTGCGAGCGGAGAGCATCTAAGGGCGCGCGCCCAGTTTTGCGCGTGAGCAAAAGAATTCCGCGTGTGTGCGTAGAGGTTCGTGCTCTGACACATCAATATTGACGTAATTTCGCGCTACAATATCGCGCACTTGACATTTGTCAGTCAAAAAACACGCCATATAAAAGACTGACAAAGTTGGCTTGACGTAGAACATTCGATATTTGTGATTTTAGGGACCGTCAACAAAGTGACATTCACGTTTCTAACGTCAATAACATTTAAAGGGAAAACAGTCATAAAGCAGTGCAGGAGAGATTATTGACAGCACGATGCAATGTTTCTCTTCACACACACAATTTAAGCATGCAATGTGTATTTGTTGTTTTATTATAAAACTTAAGGATAGAATGAATCTTCAGTGTAAGCTGGACTTGTAGTATAAATCATTTAAATGTGCTTTTGTGATTTTGGCCACATGATCAATTTTAAATGTTGAAACTTTCTCAAGCCAAACTGTATTTATTTACATGTATTTACTGTATTTATATAAACACACTGTCGGTCTAATTAATTGATGGCGTATTGTGTGATGATTACAAAGCATTCTACATTTAATAAAAAATAGGTTCATGGTTTCTAGTTGTGGTTTGTGGCCCGGATGAGTGTGGGATTTCCCGGCCTGAATTTGTGTCCCAGTCCTGGCCCCTGGTTTAGAATACCGTGGTACTATCACATTGTGATCCCCGCATTTTGTTTGCTTTTACAGTAGGTGTTTGTCAAGCGGATGACATTGGACCTGTCAAAAATTCTGACTTTCAGTTTGTAATTCCAAGTTCAACAAAGTAGCGTTCCTACTTCAAAAACGTGTTGCGCACACACCAAATAAGTTTTATTTTACTCTCCTGGCACATTGTATTTGACTTTCTTTTCTCTCTGTGTCCTGCAGGTAATGCATTCGTAGTGAGCTTGGCTTTCGCCGACCTCCTTGTGGTTTGCTATCCGTACCCTCTGGTTTTGCATGCCATGCTGCATGCGGGCTGGTTGCCGGATGAGATGGAATGCAAGGTGAGCGGTTTCCTGATGGGTGCGAGTGTCATCGGTTCCATCTTCAACATCACCGCCATCGCCATCAACCGCTACTGCTTCATCTGTCAGACGAACACGTACGAGAGATTCTATGGACGCGTGGGAACCCTGGCGCTGCTGATGCTGGTGTGGGTCTGCACCGCCCTAGCCATCCTCCCGAACCTGGCGCTGGGCTCATTGACGTATGACCCCCGGGTTTATTCGTGCACGTTTAGTCAGACGACGAGCGCAAGTTACACCATCGCCGTGGTGACCGTGCATTTCCTGCTTCCCATCGGTGTGGTTATCTTCTGCTACCTGAGGATTTGGGTGCTGGTGCTGCGCGTGAGGAGGCGGGTCACCAGCGACGCCAGGCCACGGCTGCGTCCAAACGAGCTGCGCCACTTCCTTACCATGTTCGTCGTCTTTGTGCTGTTCGCCGTCTGCTGGGCGCCCTTGAATCTGATTGGCCTGGCTGTAGCGGTGGACCCGCCCCGTGTTGCGCCCATGATCCCCGATTGGCTGTTTGTGGTGAGTTATTTTATGGCGTACTTCAACTCCTGCCTGAACGCCGTAGTGTACGGACTGCTCAATCAGAACTTCCGTAGGGAATACCGCAGAATACTCCTGTCGCTCTGTAAGCCACGCCTCTTCCTGCAGGAGACGTCGAGGGGCGGGACCGAGCGCAGCAACAGACAGTCGCCTGGTAACAACAACAATGACCAGCCTAAGGCGAACACAATATAACTCATCCACGATGCGTTTTACGTTTAAAAACACAGATTTTGAAGCGAGAATGCTGCAAACGTTTTCAAATTTAGTCCACGATGTTTTGAAAATGTTTTTTTACTGCTCGCTGTAGATATCACTCTTTGCAAAAAAAATACCTCATTTGTTGGAAATCCATACAATTATAATCCTCCGTGTTAGAAGAATTTAATTACGTCTCACGAGTATTACAGTCACATGAGTGAATGCATGCTAATGATTCAGAAAAGTGCAATAAGTCATTACCAGGAGGAAAGATATAAAAATAAACCCAAACTGTGCAGAACATCAGAGGTATCGCACTTTCTCACCTAGGGTTCCATCCATCCATAAACGCTCAGCTAAGGGTTCTCCAGAGAAATCGCAGTTTCACAAGTGCTCACCTAACTGTATAACAACATAAAAAAAAACACTCACCAAATGCTCACAGATTTGTGACCGTTCAGCACCATAAACTCATTCCGTCCCAGCACTCCAATATCTTTGAACTCTTTTGGCATTGTATGTACACTAGAGACTCCCCTTGTGCTATGCAACCGATTCAATATAAACTATAAAACTAGGGCTCCCTTGGGTTTGCAGCAAAGGTTATCCAGACGTTCCCCCTAAAACACTGCAACAATGTTCCTGTGAAACTCGCCTATTGCTATGCAAATGCAAAACGAAGGCTGCACTTCAACACTGTCTTTGTATAAACTTCCCGCTACATTTCTCTAAGAGGTCTATAGGTGCATCCCTGTGGGAATACAGTATGCCAAAATGCTCAAGAATACACTCTGAATGTGCACCAGCAGAACACATCTGCACATGTGTGTGTTGCAGCATAAAATTGACTTGCAGTAACTTATTATATAAGCATTATTAGACCTAAATGACTGAAGTGATGGATGCATGGGTTTATCATTTAATCCATTAGCGGGGTTAAAATGGTTATCACAGATTATCACATTGGCGTTTATATTTAATGTAAGAGATAGACTACTTAAGTTTCTTAAATTAATCCTATTCAATCCTATTCGTTTTACATGAAGCATCATAAACAAGTGTAAAGTAGCTTTGAACGATTCATTCTGACACATGATCATTCATAGATGGTTCAAGAAAATTTGAACTACGTCACGAAACCATCAGCTAAACTTAAGTTACACAAACTTAAAGAATTTTAAGAAGTAAGCGCTTCAATTGACAATTACTTAAATGATGTATTTCACATTGATATAGCATTTCATATGAATGTATATACTATACATACAGAACACTATACATTTTTAAATAATGTTGATGCCTTACTGAGTAATAAATTATTCATGACATTCACACAAAGATATGAAAAAATGATTTTTTTGAGCTTCATTATATGTCTGTACAGGTAAAATCGTTTCTTTATCAAAATGATTCTCCACCTCAAAAAAACAACAACTTTATTTTATTGTAATTTGTTACGTCTTTAGTTTTACTCATTAAAGATGTATTTATCTTTAATCAGTAGACGTGTAACTGTGTGTGTGTGTGTGTGTGTGTGTGTGTTTGAACTCTAAACTGTGAGCTTTATAAGCCTCAAATATTTCAAATCATAGAATCTGCCAAAAAACGCAAGGTTTACTTTCATATAAACCGATCTTCCACTTCCTTTTCGAATTTAAGCCTCAAGTTTTAGGTACTTCAAATGATGAACAACAGTAGCGTAGAGACATTTTGGCAATATGTTGTAGAAGTCGATGTAAACTGGTTTGTGGCCCATTTACAAGAGGAGCTTCAGTACTGATTGTAGTAATAATGCTTCATCGATGGGACTCATCAAGGACGTTTATTGAGTATATTACAATCCTTTAGCCTTATTTTCCAATGCGTTGGACCATAAAGAATTTTGCTATCTATAAAATGTAATTGTTGGCTAGAAAACATTGTTTATTTTTTATAACAGCTAGCATGGCTTGCATTGATAAGCTTATATTACAAAATAAGTGGTCACATTTTGCTTAGTAAATTTGCCCCAAACACATAATGGAGTGTTCTGGGTGTTGTGAGAATTAGAAACGGTTTTATCTGTGACTCTCTTGTGAGGTGTGTTGTATCTTCTAAACACAAACGCACAATGAAGATAACGGCGGCACACGTGTTCTGTTTACAGCTGTGTTATCTTAGTAATTGAGGACAGTGAATGACTCCATATGTCTCTATTCATTTAATACACGTCATCGGTCACTTTAATCATTGCGTTCACATATTTCATACGTGTTCTCTTTGAGTATTTTCTAGCGGTATCTTTTATGGGTAACCTGATTTTAGTAATCACAATGAGAGTAGATAATCTTAGTAAAGAGACTTCTCATCCGTCTTACTGTGGCGAGATCACGCGCTCGCTTCTTTGATGACTAATGATGAATATTCTTTGTGTTTATGACAAACGCTTGTTTAATCATCTCTTTGTCTTCTTGTTGAACTTTAACATTTATGAAGAGATTTTATCCGGCAACCGTACAGCGGGTATTCCCTTTGGTGGTATGAGCATAATGTGTTGTGCTGAGAGAGAGATTTTATATTAATGTATGTATTTGTTATTTTTAGCGATTATTTTTAATCGAATCTATTTGTTGTAGTTTTCCCAGCATCATTTTTGGATATGCAGTAAACACTTTATTTGTACGATATTTGGATGATCGTTTTATTATAATACAAAGACTGAGGATGTTGATTCCACAACAAATACAGAAATCGAGTTTACGTGAAAAGCTTTATGCAAAATAATTGTCTTTGAGTTGTTGTTTTTACAGATTTGATTCCAGTATGTATCCCCACAAAGAATGCAAAATACACTGTGCAAGTTGAGAAAGTCAAAGTATTTGACTAAAAGCCAATCTTAGTAATTCAACCAAACAGGTGTGTCTTAGTGTATCTTAGTACTTGGGTAACTTCTCTCATGTTAGTGATGCTGCTGTGATGTTCAACATGAACAGATGTACTTACGTTTGTAAAACTAACTTAGTAATGAATCACATCAATGCGGGTCAAACTGTTACAGCTCCAAACACTTGTGATATTTCATACCGCCAACTGAATGTGCATGAATGGTGATTGTTTTTATTTGATTTTTTTCATATTGAGCAAAAGGAACAAGATACTGATTGTGTTCAGACTCAAGAGGACGGGACCTAAAATGGCCCTGAAAATAATGTACAGTATTATGGTGACATGGTCTGAATTTATTTCATCCAACTTTAAGACCGATGGTGTAAGATTTTTCATGTCAATAAACCTTATTTTTATGAGGTTCGTTTTGTGCTTTCTTCCATCCCTGCTGAAAGAATCACACGCGGTCAAAGTGTAAAACCAGCATCAGGACCAGTGGAGCGAAAACAACCTGCTGGAAGAGACCCAACCCCCTCCCAGCTTTCATTTTCATCTCCCTCCGCATCTATCCTCCAGTGGACTGCTTTTCTTCTGAATTCATAAATAAAAGGCGTTTACATTTTTTTTGCTTCTGTCCTCCAAACTCCTTCTCATGGTCTTTTCTCATCATCACTGAGTGTCAAATCATTTTCACAACCACTCGCTCACCTTGTCACATCTACACAATTCTCCCAGAATCTAAACTCTCAGCTTTATTGGCGTAACAATTTACTGGGTTAGGACAGGGATGTTCAAACTATGATGGCAAGGACTCCCAAAATACATTTGTTTTTTTTTTAATATATAATGTTGTAAGATAACGTTTAAATGTGTTAGATTAAAGTGTAAAAGACAACGTATTGTTTCAAAACTTAAAAATTGGCTAAGAGTCATTTTGAATGTATATGTAGCAAGAAATATGATATAAACACTCAGAAAGAAATGTGAACACTTATATGTACAACAGTTTTGTAATATTATAATGTTCTGAAGAATTCTGTAGATTTTTATTTATTTTTTATTTATTTTATTTGGGACCTCCAGTTTGACCCTTCCATAGGTTGCCAAATTTTAACCTGTAATATTAGGTTAAGTTTACATAAACTATGTAAGTAATTTATTTGGGGTAAGTGTACAACATTATTTTTCACAATTTTATGCAGTAATGGATTTATCATGGACTTATCCTTTACTCTGAATACTATTTTTAGATTTCTACAGTAAAGTGTTAAAGGTTAATCTGACACCGACCTCATAATTCAGAATTTCCATAAATTCAGGAGTTCAAAGCAAAACATTACTAAAGCTCTTTCGGAAACACTGAACAACCTCAAACACACACCTTGGATTTTCTGGATAACAGAGGTCAATGAATAAATCAGTCCTCGATGCACAAGTCTTGGCTTTGTTTCTGCATTGTAAGTACTTCAGTTTCAGCAATATCCAGCGGATCCTCCTGTGGCCGTGCAGACAACACAATCTTTTTACTGTTGTTACCAGTCAACCTCCTTAACTAACAGCATTGCAATTGAAGTGTCAAGTGTTGATTTTCTAGGGACATTGCAACTGTATGACATCTGTTGACTGAAAAGTCCAAATGCTACTTGGTTAAAAAACTAAAATGTTTAACAATACACATCATATTCCTTAAATGTATTGAAGTTTGAGCTTTGTAACCATAACATTTTCCTGTCATTCATATCTGAGAAGTTGATGTTGTACGGTATAAATGCATCAAATATACATGTGAATTATGCATATTAATAAATCTCGACATTGTGTGTCTTAGAAAATTAACAAATGAGTTTTAAAGAAATTGTGGTAACACTTTACAATAAGGTGCTATTTGTTAACAATTAGTTAATGCATTAGCTAAAATGAACTAAGAATGAACAATACTAATACAGCATTTATTAATGTTAGTTCATCTTAATTTCCGCATTTACATTATTAAAATGAAACGTTGTCACTGTTAACATTAGTTAATGCACCCATGAACTAACATGAATAACTGTATTGACATGAACTAACATTAACAAGGATTAATAAATGCTGAAAAAATTGTTAGCTAATGCATTTACTGCTAACAAATGGCACCTTATTGTAAAGTGATACCTAACCGAAATTGTTTTCACTTAAACATCTTTAAATCATTGAGAAATGATGTGCTTGGTCAAACCATACCTGATTAACAATGTCAAAAATATCATGTCTTTCTAAAATAAACCCTTAAGTTATAAGATAAATCATGCCTCTGTGACATTTTCAACAGCAGCTAAAATAAAAAAGCATGTATTATATTATATCTTTTCAGAGGAAGGCTGTATGTATCATATGACACCTCACATCCCATAAATCTCATATATGCGTATTTGCAATATATTTCCCATGAGTATGACTTATTGAAACATTGATATCACATACGAATAAACTCTCGGAAGTCACACATCAGTGTGAAGTTTGCACATCAGGTCTTTCTCTTTGGAAAATGTAAACATTTCTGTTCTCTTTTCTCTGAACAAATGTGAATTCTGATCGGCTCACCGCTGGGTGCATATTAACAATCCAAAGTTTCTTCCCAATTCAATTAACTTTGTGTTTGGAAGAGAAAACCTCAGCCATTCAATCACGAGGTATTGAATTAAAGCGGCGTGTTGTAATATGAGGTGTACAGACCGACAGACAGATTCTGATTCCCCAAATAAAGCTCTTGATTTCCCCCACACTGATTTAAATGCAAATGAAATCTGTCAACACTTGATATCTTCCAATTGAGAAGTGTGTGTGCTGTCGGGTGTGTTGCGTGCTTATGCATGAAAGACTGAAAGCGGGCGAGAGGAACTCATCGCAATTATAAATTATAAAACTTATAAACAAACGGAAAGCATTTCATTTTTCTCATAGCGCTTCAAAGTCACCTTCAGATGTTTCGGGAGTGACAGGAACTTTCTGACGGTCTCAAAGCAGCATTCTCTTTTTAAAATTTGTGTGCCCTCATAATCTTTAGTTAAAATCTGAAAATTATTAAAAAAAAAAATTCTGCACTTCCTTCCTGTAATGACTATCCATCTTAAATGAGGTATGTTGGACGGCGTGGGCGGAGCATCCGGTAACTCCTCCCCTTCAACTGTCAGTCTGCTGCCAGTTCCATTTCAAAATACAACGGCTGTTTTTATACATCCAATCAAAACGCAGAGAAAGACGAAAGCCACGTCCACTATTTCCTCATTAGAAATTCCATTTCGATCGCAACTTCTGGTTCACGGGGACTTTAAACTTTATATAAAAATTTTGGGTGTGGGTCCTCCATTTTAATAGATTTTGCTCATGTCCAACATTCCCAATAGCTCTGTATTGATAACAGCATACTTGCAACAAAAGTGACGTAACTTTGGAAAATATATTCAATATTTTTAAAGATACATTAAAGATTTGTATGCGTGTCATGTCGTCATGCTTGGAGTGTAAACTGAAGCTCAGCTTTAAAAACAATTTAAGGAGGTTTGGCAAAAAATAACAAGACCCAGGAGAATGAATGCTGTAGTCAAAAACAAGACAGGATCGACAAAATCAAACGAAAACAACTGATAAAACTGTCATTGTTTATTTTATTTCCTGTTAACTTTTTTGCTTTTCTGTGCATTTTCCTGTATAATAAAGTAAAACCCATATTGCCCAATTCTCTCAAGTTTGCCTTTTTGCCCTTCTTTAATCCACCGACATTACGTTTTATTGAACTTTTTATACTATTTTTATTATTGCATACACATTTCACATAACCAAAACATTGGTCAAATAACTGTTCAAGCTGTTTGTGTTGGATGCACTTTTGCCAGTAGCATCACTGTGCACTTTGACTTTAGACAAACCTTTAACACATTTTGTACGAATCAAGTTCAGATTCACTTTTAAGCAATACAACAGTAATATTTGTATTTAGGGAAAAAAATATTTTTATGTAATAACCTGGATTTTTATCACAGTTTTCATGTGCCTTGTCATGCTGTCAGTCTTTTGCTGTTGTATGACTTTGTCACTCCTGAGGTTTGATTTTGTTGAAAGTCAACAGACACTGGACTGGAATGGCCAAAATACATCTAGGAAATGATAATTAAATGAAAATTTGGAATGGTCCCTTCATTTTTTCTGCGGCTGTATATACATTTAAGATTAAACTTGTAAGAACAGGGAGGGAATAAAAGTGAAATATAAGAGGAAATAAAATAAATTAAATACAATGAAAATAAAAAAAATAAAAATAAAATGTCAACAAACAAAAGAAAAGTTATTTAGTATACAATAAATAATACATTGAAAATATTCAAAGATGGATCTTGTAGAGATCTGTAGGTCAATACAGTACGAGTTGTGGAAGCAGAAAATTGTGGTGGGCTATTGCTTTCTGTGTGACACATGATTTTCTCCCGGATGTTTAAAACTGACAAAATAAAAATCTCAACATTTACATTAAGGTGACTTTTTCAAAGACAATTCAAAACTAGCATCTGCATAGCAATGCCCTGGCAACTCCCCAAAACACCCTAGCAACCACATTACACACAAAAACCCATTCAGAACGCATTAGCAACCCTGTAGCAATGCCGTGGCAACCACCCAGCCCGACAAAACGCTAGGAGACACAAATAATGGAAAGTTGTGAGGGCAAATAACATGGAAAAAAAACCCTTCTTCATTTGTTATCCCACCATCCCTTTTTCACTCCGTGTGTGTGTCCTGGTGGGTGTGTGTATTTATCTATGAAACGATCAGAATCCCATCGCCCGTAGATTATTGATTTAAGCGCGTTACCTCCCATAGTCATCATTTAAAGTCAAGCTCTTCACATGTGGCTGTTTACTCGGTGTCACGCGAGTAAGAGTTATGAATCTCTCTCTGAACTCCACCACCTACCCGAGACCATCATGAGACTGAAAAATGAGCGTTCAGGCTTTCTATCCCCTCAACTCTGTTTCTCATCTCGGTGCTCGTGTATGTGTGCGGTTATCTGGGAACCTGCTCCTCAAGTGACCTCTGTATCATCATCGGAGGTGACGTGGTTATTATGTGCTGTCTGCCTCGTGTGCTTTGAATGATGACGCCATCGCTGCGAATGCAGAAACGTCTCATGTGCTCATATACTCTGATAGATGCTGTAGCAGATGTGTACCCTCATTAAACACACACAGCAAGTGTTTTGTGTCTAAACACACACTGGTGCCAATTTCTGCGCAAAAAGATGTGATTCTGTCGTTCAAAAATGTTGCAACTAACTGCAGTAAAGTCGTGATGATTCTCACTTCAGTTACATTTTTCAGTATGACAGTAGCTCAGTTGTTTTCTTTTCCAAGCTACTGTCATTGGCCAACAAAGCTGTCACTTCATTCTATCCATTTTATCCTCTCAGACACTTCAGGGTTCTGTTGTGGTGATAGCAGTCTATCAGTGATTATAAAGGATTTCATCTGGAGTCATTTCCAAATCGGCTTCCTGTGGGTGGGGTTGTTGAATTCTTTCATTAGAATGCATGGTGTTGAGACAGACATTTAGCCATTCGATTCGATTTATTAACATTAAAAGAGCGCAGTTCTATTAATATTTTCCGGAAATCGTCTTGAACGCAGCAATAGTTATGAATTGCCATCAGATTGGGTTGGTACATACAGTTTATTTTAATCATTTATTGATTAAATTTCAATAATCACACAATTGTGAAAACTCCAAAGAAGCTAAATGAATATATTAAATCCTGCAGTTTGATGCCATATATTTAATTCAGTACATTGTATGATGATCACCGGTAGCTCGACTCCATTGAACTTATCCTTAAGGAACCTTTTAGAATATGTCAGTGGGATATAAACACAATCATTGAGTTTATAGGTCTCTTCGGTTATTGCATGGATTTCAAGACGATTTTTGTCATGTCTCAAGACTTCCTGTAACATTTCGCCCATTCTCCAATTTTCCCGTTTAAGATAGCAAACCATGAGCAGAATTCTAAATAAAAGTGGTTGAACACAAGCTCTATCAACAAAACACCTAAGAAAAGAGGCTTTGAATTTTCCTTTCAAGTATGCAAATGCATAAAACATCAGGCATACTCTGTAGTTGCCCTTCAAAGCGTTGGAAGATGCACACGGGCTTCAGGTTTAAATAGAAGCTCAGGTGAAGTGATTAGCTCAACACACAATGGCTGGGCTCTCAATGCGCCCTACTCACTTCACCTCCAAGTTCACTACAAAGGAGTCGGCAGGACTGCTGGGATTTCTATCCTCTCATTGACTTTTGATGTAAGACCTGGGAGTTGAGGTCGGTGAAAGACCTCTCGATGATCAATGAAAAAACAATCACACACGCATGAGCAATATCCTATTTCAGAAGTCAGTTTAGTACTGGTTCCACTTCCATTTCTCACAGGTGTTCAATACGTTACATCATTTTCATATTTACATTTTCTGAAGCGGTGGGGTTTGGCCATGCAAAACTTGCCGATGCTGCTTCTGGGTGGTTGCCAGGGCATTGCTGTTGCTATGATGTTAAGGTTAGTTTCCGTGTTACTTTTCCTCTCTCTATAATAATCTGCTCTTTAGATAAACATGGGTTTGCCTCTCAGCGGAAGCTTCAGTAGGATTTGTTATATAGATTTTTATTTTAATTTGCATCATTTATTTTCGGACAACTCTCACGCACATGATGTGGGACAAGATGCCGAGTTTACAGTTTAAAGCTCAACCTCAAACTTTTTTGTTAAAAAAATTCACAAGATGACACCATTTGACTTGAACACACATAAAGATATGCATGTAAAGCTACCTGCAATTTTACGTTTCAAACAGAGATGGCGATGGAGAGGCAAAAGTTACAGATGGCGGTTTGTAGGTTTGAGGTTTGTTTAAATCATTAAACACTAAAAGTAAAAGTGATATTTGCTTAAAGGTCCAGTGTAGGAAATTTAGCGGCATCTAGTGGTAGGGTTGCAAATTCCAACCAATGGCTCACCCCACCCCTCCCTTTCGAAGCACTATGGTGGCTGACACAAGACTAAGATGTCGTCACGTTTTCGCTTCTTTGTTGAAGGAGATAATGTTTTTACGAAACGCGCTCTGTAGAGCAGTTTGTCCGTTTAGGGCTACTGTAGAAACAACATGGCGATTTCCATGTAAGGGGACCCTCGGTGTATGTAGATAGAAATAGCTCATTCTAAGGTCATAAAAACATTACGCTTCATTATGTGAGGTCTTTATACCTCTGAAGACATATTCAAATATTACATTTCTGTCAATAGATCCTCCAGAAAATGACACACTGCACCTTTAATTCAAAATAGCTTCCACTGACTCTATGAAGCACTAATTCTTGTCTAACACTAGAAGTGTGTCTTTTGGGAAAACGTTAGAACGATGTTTTTACCTGGATTATCCAATTGAACCAGATCCGATTACATACGGCTTCTGTTTACTGTGAAAACACTGTCAGCTCTCATGATCACCTTTCAATTTAACAAAAGCTTTGGAGAGTGACCTCTGACCTCTACGAAAGATGCTATTGTTGGCACAGAAAGAACACAGCTATAGACTTTCATCACAATCTTAATAGAAAAGTGGACAGAAATCATGTGAAGTTCGTACGTGAGCTGCAGCGAGTGAAGACACTGCCGATCTTCAGTTCAGCTCCCTGCAGGCTTCTGGAAAGATCTGTGCCATCCCGAAATAACAGCTGTGTGTTTGAGAAGAAAACAGAGAGTGTGTGTTTTATTATAGAATGTGTTTGAAATGAATATATGGATATGAATCTGATGGAAAAAACCTAAACTTTACAGAAAAGAATAACATTGTGATATTAAATGAGTGTTCAATGCTCTGCACTTTTTCTAAAGTACAAATCAAATGCTATGGTATGATTGTAAATGTAAGTGCTTACCATAAACTCAGATGTAAGAACAGAAGTCTTTTCATCGTGCCGGATAACACCACATGTCATGAGATAAAACACTGCAAATCTTGAGAACAATTTGTAATGCATTTGAATGCATATCATATTTTATGAGGCGGCTAATTTGAATGAATTCGCATCTTATTTGTACGTTTCAGTACGATTTGCTTTTGCGCCAGTGACGTTAGGTATCGGGGTGGGGTATCTTCAGTGTTGCTTTTGTCTAATACTCCTACAAATTAATATGAATTAGCCACTTCGTAAAATACATACGAATTCCCGTGAGATCAGGTTGAAGACAGTTTTGGAGGTATATAAATTACTACTGGACTTTTACAGAGCCAAAACAGCAAAGATGTTCATACTTTCACACATCAATTTCATCAGTTCCTTTGATAACTTACTTTCTGAAGAATCTGATGCAACCTCCTGGATATTAATGACATCGTTTCGCACAGGACGTATTCAGAGAAGGTGCGAGGACAGCGGTGAAAGTCAAAATGCAGGGCGAAGAAAGAATTTGGTAACGGTTGGGCGAGATCAATGGGTAGTGTTCATCCAACTTTGACCTGCACGCAAAAAAGAAATGAGGATAAAAATTGATTTGGATGAGAACGCTTGCATGCAAATACAAACGGCACATGACAGTTGCATCTTTTAAGAAGCAAGTTTAATGAAATGATGTTAAACGCTCTCTCACTACCTAACTCAAAGTTTCCCCATCACCAAATAATTACAAACTTTAAGTGCTTAGAAAAAGTATGCAAATGAAGGTGTTTTGATATGAAATGACTTAAATGATATACTCTTAGTTCACAACAGAGAGCATGATGGGAAATGTTACGGAAATATCAATGCCTAGAAAGAGCAGGAGCAAGCAGAGATTATAGAAACACTTGATGTGTGTGTGTTTGGAGTGTTCGGGGTATCAATGCAGAAGTGGTCTGAGAGCTTTTAATGAAAGTTATGTAATAGGTCTTCTTGTATGACTCATCTCATCCTTTTATGCACAGGCAAACACACACACACACACTTAAAGAATGAACCGTATCCCAGACTTCTCCCTCCAACTCATTTACACATTCACAGCATTTGCACAGTACGGCAAATATTTAAAACGTCACAGTTCCTCGCCGTCCAAACGTGATTTTACACCCTAAGATTTTCCTCCATCTATAGAGCTATTTACACATGGTCACATTATGTGTTTTTAAAGGCCAAGTGTAAATGTTTTCCATTCAAGAGGAAAAGAAATTGAATCCCTTTTATCATCACGTGGCCTGAAGAAAGCGTTCAAAGTTTATAAGAAAGATTTTTTTGCACTGGAATAGAAGCATCACATGTATATCCATAATTTATACATATCTGTAATTCCAGCGTTATGGATGTGACATTTTCAATTAAAACTTGACATATAAATTCTCAGAGAATGTATTTTTTAGAATACATTGAAACGACTGCTTATATTTTACTAAACCCCTGGTCCAGACATCAGAAAAATATCTATGCACGCGTTTTCTATTTTAAAAGAGTAATATGAATGCGTTATGAGTGTGACGAAAAGGAATGCATGTTTTTGAAAGACAACATACCTTGTAGAGTTTCTGTGAATTAAAACGTACAAACCATGAGCAATGATACCCAACAAATGGAGAAGGGATGCCTCTTTATAGAACATAAAATAGTAACTATATTTTGATTTTCATGTGCCGTTTTATAAGGAACACGGACCGTTATGGATGTGACAATTCATTTGCATGACTATGGAAAACTGCTTTAAAAACTTTTAAAGAGAGATTTCACATGGGTATTAAACACCAAATACTGATATCTGACCTATCAGTATGGTAAAAAAACCTTTGGTAAAAACTAGATTTTGCATCTTAAGCTTGACGTTGCATGGAATTGCCCATATAGCATAGAAATTGTAATGCAACACAACTGTATGTGCATCAGCAATTCGGATAGCAATCCGGTCGACAGAGTCCCTATAAATGGAATGGGTGTGCGGAGGAGATTCTCAGGGTACGGATGTTGCTGTCATGGTAAATGTGGTCATTAGTATTGGTTCCAGTGAGTGTTGTGGACTCGTTGAGAAGGAACCTAATAGTTGTCAGATTTGTTTGCTGACTGCCGGCATGAGACAGCGCAAGATAATTCGAGGCCGTGAGCTGAATCTCGAGCAGGTTATGATGGAGCCGTGTCAGTGAGCGCTTGTGAAGTCGATTTTTTCTTATTGTTTCAGTACTATTGGCGCGTGCGTGTATGAGATAGAGAGATTTATTGATGTCAGTACTGGACATAATGATATTCTCACAGTACAGTGAGAGATTGGCTTAATAATGCAGGAAAATGATCCATTGGGTAATTCCCTTACAGTTGGAATGTGTGAAGATAAAGGTTCTTCAAAGTTTCTTCGCAGTTTGGTTGAACAAAGAAGCATCTCATCAATGAAATCTTTCTTGCCGTATGATGTTGAGTTGGTCGTTTGGCTCTTTGGAGATGAATAAAATATAGCTTCCTCACATTGGATCGTTGGATTCAACTGGAACCGGTCTAAGGTTTTGCTGAAGATGCTGTACTTAGATTTTTTAAGAAAGGGAGTGCAGTCAATAACCAATGAGAAAAAACAACTCAACTTGCAGTTTGTGAAGCTAAAAGTAACTTGTGATTATTATAATGCACTAAACAAAAGCTTGAGAGGCATGACACTGCATTGAAATAAACTTTAAGATGCTTCTTTTCAAGTATAGCTTGAAGACCCATATACGCCAAGAACGATATGAAGATTAAAAATCACCCTAAATTTAGGAGAATCAGACTTATTCCATCAAATAGTTTAAATGTGAACATGATCTGAAAACATTGCATCTTTTTTGTTATTTTAACCATTTTGCATTGTTTTCATTTTCTGCAAGGAAATGCAAATAAAACATTTTTATTTGGAATTAGGGAGAAATGTCGTCAGTAGTTTACGAACAAATAAAACAAAAACGTTTCTGGTCACTTAAGTTTTTTCAGAGCTGTAGCTACCATTATAATTATTGTTCTTGGGCGTTAAGATTTAAAAATGAATACGTTCATTTATGTCAGAGCTCCTTTGCTTTTCTTAAGCAATTCATGACAATTAAATCCAAAACAAACACAAACAAACCCGTATGGGTTGTTTTGTGTTTTCATAGCTTATTAACCTCCAAGTACCTTTCTGAGTCTGAAATCTAGAGACATTTTTGAGTCTGCTGGTGTGTGTGTGTGTGTGTACATTGGGTATTCTCGGGTAATTGGCGATGATTTAAAACTGCTGGAAATCTGTTGTGTGTGTGTGTGTCAGAGTCACACACACACAAGCACATTGTCAGAAGTGTGATGACACCAGATTTGTGCAAATAAAGCATCTTTTGACCTGCTGTCTATTCTCTCTCACATAAGTATGAGGCCTGTGGGAGTTGTTATTTTTCCATTTTGTAAACAAACAGACTTACGATTTTCAACATCCTACAGAACACCCTAGCAATGCCATAGCAACCACCCTAAGAACCATAGCAACAAAGAAACAAACTCCTTAGCAACCGTAACAATGAAGATTGATCGATTCAGCATGCGTGCTGTTCAGAGTGTTGTGGACCGTTTAGTGCTCTGGCAACAAAAAACTGAATTGCTAGAGCTAGTTTTCACAGGCAAGTGCCATTCAAACTCTAGTTTGTGTAGTTTGGTACTAATGCCAAAGCTAATCCTCAAATATTTTGGCAATACAAATGTGTAGTTATTTGTCATGCAGCAGAGAGGATCAAAATGAAATGAAGGATCAAATAAGTCACTGTTTATATCCCACCCCCATAGTTCCTCGGTTTCTAACTTAATTGAACTTGTTTAATATTTTAGTTCAAAGGTTCCAGTTGTTTGAAATATATTGATATTAATGTCGTCGGATACTGTAATTACTCCAGCGGTTGTATGTGTGTGTGTGTGTATGACTTTGAAGTGGACTGTTTAATTAATTACCTTAATTATATTTCAAAGCTTCTAATGAAGGAGAGCAGATTAGCATACACAATAAATCCATCACTCTAAGCTGTGACAGCTACACGTGCACGCACGCACGCACGCACGCACGCACGCACGCACGCACGCACACACACACACACACACACACACACGCACAGTGATATTAAGATCTGGACGTCCTCTCTCTTCTCTGTTCTGACCTTCTGCACGTGTTGTGTGTAATTAGGCGTTATCTAAAAGGACACCCATCACACGCTAAAGCTGATACCGGGCTGTAGTCTTTATGAACATCTACACACCCCACGAGACACCCGGAAAAAAATGTTAATGGTTGACCTCCGGTCTTTCATTTCCTTGTGATTTCCCTTGCTATTCAGTTAGAATGTTCAAATGTAATTTAAATATATTTTATAGCCATTTTCACAATTTTGTTGCAAAGCAGATTTACAGAGACGTAAGAAAATAGTAAGTTGAAGGAATTTCTTAAATAAATTACAACAAATTATGTATGTATTACATGTATTAATGCTCATTTTTATAAGATGAAAGATGTAGCAACAACTGTAATGAATAACTTAATTGACTAATTTCATAATTTACGCACCCAAACTCTCAAACTTGTCTTCTTAAACTCTTTCTAACTATGACTATGACTATTACTTTCTTATGTGGATCATAAAAAGAAAAATGTAACAAATTTGTGTGAGAGGTTGGATCTTTGTGTTATTTTCCTAAAGCCATACAATAGCTTTCTGTGAAGAACAGACCATGTTGACCCTGAAAATCTACCCGTGTGAGCAATAGTTTACAAATTTCATCTTATAACCCTCTATTATCGTCTAACATTTTTACATTTACGACCTTAGCCACGGTGTTAATTTTTTCTGTTATATAATTTTTCCATATTAATAAGGCTTAACTTTTATGAAAAATAACCATGGTGCTGTCCTTCCAAAACCTCGGATGTCCAAATTCGTTGTTTTTCAGAAAATGTAAAAAGCGCGGTACATTTTAAATGATTAAATACTGTGTTGTCAAAATGTTTTGATACGTTTTTTGCTGGATATTTAGAAAACCAAGTGACAATCATAAAGGGTAACCAATAATTACAGCAAAAAAAATTAAATCACGAAAAATGGAGATACGAGGTTTTAGAAGGACAGCAACTAAATTAAACAAACAACTATAGTTAAACCATGGTAAATATAAATTCAGCATTTTTAGTAAAACTTTGGTTATGCAAATGATAAACAATCCACTACTTTTCCTATAGCAAAACCACAATTATTCGTTTCGCTAGTGAAAACCAACATTCTTCAGAATGTGTCTTTGTTCACTCATGAATGTTTCATAACACGCTTCATACAGTAATTGTAAGATATTCGTTGCCTAGAAGTACCGACCAACACATTAAACACAACCTGGATGTATGAATATTTTAGGAGACTCATATTGTGGGAACACCTGTGACCTTCTCTGAAACAAGCTGCAGTGATTTTAAACTTAGCAGGAGATGTATGAAAGAACAGAACGGAGAACAGGTGTAGCATACTTATTTTACTTGAGTTTGTTGGTTTCTGTTTCTCTGTGCTGTGTGTTTTACATGCAGAGCAGCTCGGTTACAGGTGTGGACTTTCATTGATGGGTCCTAGCAGGACTCGTGGGAGATAAGGACGGTTGTGGATGAACGCTGTTTGTTGTTTCGTTTCTATACCCAGACTCTCTGCTGAATGCCAACATCGGCCCCACGACGAAAGATAAAACAAACAGAGATCAGCTCGCTGCGGAAAACAACGCAAATCACTGTACAACGGAAATATAGCATCAAACAAACAATGAGAAAAAAGTGAGGTCGAACAAAAGTCATAAATGTCGAGGGACAAGCCGCGTCGATGAATTCACTGTAATATTATTTATGTCTGTTTGTGTTTATATTTTGAGAGAACTTTCTTTTATTAAAAACTTAAGTTGCCCGTATGCGGTAAAAAAAACTTCCAGATGCCAAATGTTAAGGGTTAGACTGTATTAAGTGTCACAAAATCTATATACTTTACACAAGCAAAAAGTAATGCTAGGGTGACATGAGAGGTTGTTTTGTGGTTGTCAAAAGGTGCATTGTTGCATTATGGGTGGTTACGAAGTGGGTGTAACAAAAATCCACTTATGATATACTGGTTGCTACAGAATTGGTTTGGTCCCTTCTACAATGTACTTTATTTAGCATAAAAAAGTAAAACAGAAATAAATAATAAAATAAACCATTGAAATGCATTAATATTTGATTAAAGACATACCCAACAGGCCTGTCTTTATAGTTTGTTTGCTTTTTAAACGTCTCCTGAATTTCAATACTTTCATTGTCACTTTCATCTTCTTGAAGCCAATAATTCACCACACAGAACACAAAAAAACCTGTTTATCCTCATTGCAAGCAAACTCATATTTAATGTTATCTAAGTTGTCATCCAGTTTCCATGTCGCACAATTGGACCGTGTTGGCATCTCATTTGTCTAGCTTCTATCAGTGAGCTCGAAAGCTCGAAATATTAATAGTTTTCTCATACAAAACCTACCGTTTTACTTTAGAAGAATAAGGGTTACTTTAATTATGGAGGAATGTGCTTTTTGGCCCATTTAAAAGTTATAGTTCACCCAAAAATGAAAATTCTGTCATCATTTACTCACCCTCGTGTCATTTCAAACCTGTATGACTTACTTTCTTCTGCAAGACACAAAGGAAGATATTTTGAAAATTGTTGGTAACCAAACAACGGCGGTTCACTTGCATTGCTTTTGTGTCCATGCACAACAGAAGTCAATGGGTTCAGCCTTTTTTCTAAATATCTTGTTTTGTGTTCTGCAGAAGAAAGCGATACATGCAAAGCACACTGCCCAAATTTGCTCATCTCAGAAAAAGCCCTCATTTGGGGTGTTTGCTAATGAGCACACTTGACAGTCTCTCATCACCGGAACACTGACGTCATGACTGAAGCCCACACGCTGACCCGCCAATGACAACAGCTGAGTAAGTGCATGAGAGCAAACACAAAATGACACGGGTTGTGTAACTGACCCTTTAGCTTGAGTGACTTTAACAGGCAGAAACAGCTCACTAGTTCAGTTCAGTGTCATGTTTGCGTGTATGTGTATGTATATAAGCAGGTATCAATAACAACACTTCAGCCAACGTAAAGTTCACTGACTCAGGAAGGGATGTATTGTATCTAAACACATACTTAAGCGGTGCTTCTGCGCTGGCGCGGTGAGCATCAGCGGTATCGTCAGCCCTCGTGTTCAGCCCTCCTCGTGTGAGCAAAAACACCAGCAAGGCACATCAGTCTATTTAACATACCTTTGTTTTTTTATTTAATTTTATACTAACATCATGTGTTTCAAGTTTATTCCTGTACTCCAACGCAGACAGTGTTCTCACCCAAGATGCAAGGCACGACGTCACTCTCACGTGTGCCCATTCACACATCCCCTTCTACACCTCTGTCTCTCTCTATGGGTCTCTGGAACTGCCAGTCAGCTGTGAATAAGACTGACTTCATCCATGTGTTTGCCAGCCAGTCTGAAATTCACATTCTAGGTCTTACTGAGATATCCAGCACACTCACACCTGCAATCACACACATCATCAACACCTCCCTGCTCACCGGCACATTTCCATCCACATTCAAACAGGCCCAGATCACGCCACTACTTAAGAAACCCACATTGGACCCCTCTACTACTGACAGTTACAGACCTGTCTCTCTCCTCCCATTTATTGCAAAAACACTTGAAAGGGCAGTTTTCAACCAGGTGTCTTCCTACCTATCCCAGAATAAGCTACTGGATGACAAGCAGTCTAGCTTCAAAACAAACCACTCCACTGAGACTGCACTGCTATCGGTCACAGAAGCACTGCGTCTAGCCAAGGTGGAATCTAAATCCTCAGTCCTGATTCTGCTAGACCTATTTGCAGCGTTTGACACTGTCAATCACCAGATACTGCTAGCAACCCTGTCATCATTAGGAATCTCAGGCTCTCCTCTCCGCTGGTTCAAATCCTACCTCTCCGGCAGATCCTTCAGGGTCTCATGGAGGGGCTCGCTGTCCACTGCTCACCACATGATCACTTGGGTCCCTCAGGGATCGGTGCTTGGACCGCTGCTTTTTTCCATCTACACGACATCCTTGGGACCCATCATACGGGCACACGGCTTCTCATATGACTGTTATGCTGACGACACCCAGATCTACATCTCGTTTCACCCAGATGATACCACTGTAGCAGCTCGCATTACAGCCTGCCTAGAAGACATCTCAGCTTGGATGAAAGAGCATCACCTCCAGCTGAACCCTGCCAAGAAAGAACTACTCGTGTTTCCAGCACACCCCACGATGCAACACAATCTCACCATCCAATTTGGCAATACCACAATCACTCCTTCCAAAACAGCCAGGAATCTCGCAGTCATATTCGATGAACAGCTGTCCTTCAATGATCACATTGCAAAGACAACGCGGTCATGCCGATTTGCCTTATTCAACATTAGAAAGGTTAGACCCTATCTCACTGAGCATGCGGCGCAACTCCTTGTCCAGGCCCTGGTAATCTCAAGGTTGGACTACTGCATTGCTCTCATTGCTGGTCTTCCTGCAAAGGTTATCAAACCCCTCCAACTGGTTCAGAACGCAGCAGCACACCTCTCATCTTCCAACAGCCCAAAAGGGCTCATGTGACACCCCTTTTCATCTCTCTCCACTGGCTACCGGTTGAAGCCCGTATCAGATTCAAGTCACTAATGCTTGCCTCTAGAACTATCACTGGATCTGCACTGGCATACTTTCACACCCTCCTACACTCCATCAAGAAGCCTGCATTCAACAAACCAGCGGCGTCTTGTATTGCCTTCTCAAAAGGGCAGTAAATCGCTTTCCCGCTTATTCAGCTTCACAACTCCTTCCTGGTGGAACATTCTTCCTAACTTAGTCTGGTCAACCACATCTCTCACAACATTCAAAAAACTACTTAAAACCCATCTCTTCTGTGAATACTTGACAGACAAATGACAAAAAAAAACTAACCCTCTCGCTTTCTCTCAACAGGTAGTGGTCTAGCTTTTCTTGAAACTGGTAACATTGTATTAGCACCTATTGTATTATTTCTCCTGTATGACATATTGCTTATTGCTCCCTGAACTCTCTGTAAGTTGCTTTGGATAAAAGCATCTGCTAAATAACTAAATGTAAATGTATTGTCATTCTAGACTGACTATTCTTAGATTTGTGCCTGTCCTTTGCATAACTACATCAGAATCTGCATATTTGATCAACCCTGTTATGCTATGCAATATTTGCTACACAAAGCTGTTGTTTGTACAATTTCAAAAATGTTCTTTCAAATGTTCAAGTATTACAAAGCTAACCACAACTGAGTGAAACAATTTGTTATCTACACAAATGATAATAGATCACTTTGTAACAGGGTTGACATAAAGTGGCACTTTAGGGTTTGTATTTTGTAAAGCAAAATATTGGAGAACATACTGTAGTGATCTCTTAATGTTATGGCCGTTATTACACTGGCACTTTCAATCCTAAGGCAAACAGTTATAATTTCATGAAATAATAAAAAAAAGACCTGTTAAAATTTTCAAGGCCACGTGCCTTCTATGAATGACCCCCAAACACACTTCAACAGTAGCTAGCTGTGCTTTGTGTCTGTCTCCATCCAAAACACCAGAAACACATCTGCCACCACAGACCAGCAGTCATTTTCTCATTGGATTTGTTTTACAAGGTCTTCCAGATACCTTTGGCAGACGCTCAAGATCATGATAGTACATTAATTTAAAATAATAGTCACCCGATTCGGTCATCATTTACTTGCCGTCATGTTACCCCAAACCCGTATGACTTTGACTTCTCTGTGGATACAAAAGTGTACTAAGAATACTCTGAATACTAGTGTAAGTAAGAATACTCTGTCCACAAAACAAAGATGAATAAATTAAACAATGTTAAATGTTAAATATTCTTTCAGTGATATACAAACTAACCATACTTTATAGTCAAATCCATGAACAATCTTTAACTTTGTTCTAGAAAGAAACAGACATCCTTCATCTTAACTGAACCCTGAAAAGTGTGGGAGAGAGAGAGAGAAAGATAGCAGAAGGCAAAGTGGTTGATCTTTCAGCTGTCTGAGACGGTCTGAGCTCTAACTGGCATCTTTGCACACATACAAACAAACGCTGTGTCACTAGGGTTCAGTAAGCCATCTGCAGAGACACTAGATTGATTAAGACACATCGCCCAGAAAACTATTACATCACTCTCGGTCTCGACAACAAACAACTTACGGTGACGCTAGTCGACGCAGAATTTGTCTCCAAAACAGAAGTAAGGATTTTCCTTGGTCACATCATTTATAGAATAAAACATTGCTTGGTTGGTTTCATGTAACACTAAGGCTAAAAGAGGTTTATTTTGCAGATTACATACAACACACTTTAACCAAAATGGTGATAGATCTGGATAGAAACATACACTTGTTTCTTGTTTTATCTCATTTATTACATTATTCATTTATCATACGTATTAATTCATTTATTTTATTATTCACTATTATTCGTATTATTTGTTACATTTCGTCCTTACTTTCAATATTGTTTAATCTCGTTGGAAGTTGCACTGTCTCTTATGCTGATATGAGCATGGTTAACAACACCTATTGAATCTGTTTCTAGTCAGACGAAGTTTGACAGAGCTAGACTGAGCATTAAAGCACAACTGCGATTATTCAATAAATCATTTTCAGTTTATTTAACATCACTTCGTCTCCTGCCTGCTGTTCTTCCCTTCAGCTCTGTATCTCCCTGGTGGTTGGGTTAAAGTATTGACTCACAACGGAGTTGATATTTCCGGATTTAATAAGTTCCTGACGGGGAGAGATCTAGTGAAACTGGACTCAAATTTTAGATCTATAAGATCTGCAAGCCATATCCCATAGTTGGATCTATCAATGGGTAGCTTAGTTTGCAATGCAGGTTATTTTTATTTATTTATAATAATTGTATATTTACTGGGTTAGTTTAAATGAAAAATGAACACATGATATGCATGCAATATTCGTCCATACACCTGCCATCTTGGAACAGTCAACATTTCAGCTGTTGTCACTCAATTAAAAATCATTGAGTTTTCTAAAATACTGATGTTTAAAAATGGGATAACCGTTCACAGGTGAGATGTATGCTGACGTTTAATGTTTATACATTTATGCATTTGGCAGACGCTTTTATCCACAGCGACTTACATTCCATTATACTATACTGTTTATGAGTAGGTGCAATCCCTGGGATTGAACCCATGACATTGTTAACGCCATGCTCTAACCGCTGAGTCACAGGAAAGTGTATATTTTAATTTTTATTGTGTTAGATTATATTTGCGAAACACAATACATGGGTCCACAACACAGCATGTAACATTGAATATTTAAACAATGGTTGCAGACGTAAGAAAAAGCCTTGCTTTTGAGTGTTTAAGACCGACTTTAACCAATTCAATATGGCGGACGTTTCACATATAACTGCTCACAGAAAAGGTCGCTACACACTATACATGATGGGTTATTTCATACCAGCATTGAATCAAAATTATAGACAAACCCAACAATTAGGTTAATAATGATTAATTATGTTGGGTTGTTCCATTGTTGGGTCAAATATAAACATTTTCTGGGTTAATTTAACCCAACGGTTGTGTTTGTCCATTTTTGATCCAATGATGGGTTGCAGCTTTCATGTAGCTCAGTGGTTGGAGCATGGCGCTAGCAACGCCAAGGTCATGGGTCTAATCCCAGGGATTGCACATACTCAGATATAAATGTATAAAATAATGCAGTGCAAGTCGCTTTGGATAAAAGCGTCATGGCAAATGCATAAATGTAAATGTAAAATGAAATAACCCAACATTTTTTAGAGCGTAATAAGGCATCTGTATATTTCTATGTTTATTTATACAGCACAGTTCCTGACTATGTTGATCATAAAATCTTCTTCGCTCAATTATGCGGTCCAGTCTGGCAAAACTCCTAATTTGCTGTGGCTTTACCTGACGAACAGGGAAACTTCACAGCATGCACGTGACATCTGGTGAGGCTTTAGCTTGGTCTCTGGATTGTTCATTCTTCATGACTACTACCCTTCCTATAGATAAAAAAGGTAAAAAAATTGATCTTTAATATTTCTCGTAGATAGCAGTGAGACTAAATTCCTAAATAATTATGAAGTTTCTTCTATTCCATCATAACATGAATAGCATTATGTATATCAATATGAAAAGGAATTAAAGATGAGGATCAGACCTGACGCTGCTACTGCAGTGGTTGATCCGAGCAGTTCGTGATCAGACTCTCTTTATCGATTTGATCTTCTTTTTAAGTCGGATGGAAAGCCAGCCTTACTTGAACCACCAGCTGTTATTTTACCTAGAAGGCCTAAATCCATAATAAAGATGCACCAGGCAGTTCAATGAGAAACGTAGCTTCAGTTCCAGCATTGATGAAGGATATATATATAATGAAATTACAGACATCCCTATCCAGACAGGATTACATTTCTCAGAGGACACTCCGGTTAACTGATAAACAGCAGGTAATTGACTCGCTAATTTGTTTTTACCACAGACGTTCGATTTGGGCGGAATTAAAATCACAAAGTACATCTGTAACATTTACCTGATCTCCTCAGAGAGAACCAGTTCTGTCTGAAACAAGCTTAAGTTTCAGACTACTCTCAAACTTAAAAATACCAACATCTTGTTTGTCAGTGTCAGCCATCGCAGTGCTTCGAAAGAGAGGGGGAGGGTTGGAGTGAGCAGTTGGTTGCAATTCACAACCTCACCAATAGATGCCGCTAAATTTCATACACTGGACCTTTAACTACAAATAAAATGAGGCTCTTTGAAAATGTCAGATTTCCAGGGCATACTGTGGATTTAATATGAAACTTAAACCGTAAGCAATGTGCTTCTTAAACCAGGACAAACATATGGTGAGGGAGAAGTAGTTTCAACTGCTCGCCCCAAGACTTAAAATAACCCTAACAGATCACCTTAGGTAGGACATCAGACAGACTGAGCACATTGAATTTAAATAAAAACTAAAAGAGGAATGTTTCTTAAATATTA
Organism: Triplophysa rosa; assembly: GCF_024868665.1. NCBI lineage: Eukaryota > Metazoa > Chordata > Actinopteri > Cypriniformes > Nemacheilidae > Triplophysa > Triplophysa rosa. The sequence continues at coordinate 19,517,459 of NC_079903.1, read as the reverse complement.
AATGCAGACGTGGTTCTTTAAGCAATTTTAGATCGACTCAGATCTGGAGTGACAAATGTGTAGCAGCTAAATGATTATATCCTGCGTTTTACTTTAAAAAGATATTAAAGAAGTACAATTATTAATATTTTTAGTGGTTCTGCTATTTTATGTGCATATCTTAGCACACTGCATATTCTCAGCAATTTCGGCTGATAAGTGCCATGATTCCTGCTGTTTTTGAAGCTTTGCTTATGTTTTTTGGGTGTTTAACAATGGATGTTCATGTTTCTAGTTTCAAAAAACGCTTTATATTTCACATATTTCAAGTCTATTGTTTATGGAAGCCCAATTCCGCCACGTGATAAAAAAATCAGGCTCTAAAAAGTCATAATTATGAGATAAAAAGTCGAAATTATGAGATAAAAAGTGATAATTATGAGATAAAAAGTCAAAATTATGAGATAAAAAAATCAAAATTATGAGATAAAAAGTCATAATTATGAGATAAAAAGTCAAAATTATGAGATAAAAAGTCAAAATTATGAGATACAAAAATCGAAATTATGAGATAAAAAGTCAAAATGAATTTGTGATAACCATTGTTTTACTACAGTAACCATGTTTTTTATTTTAACTGTAGTAAAACCATGGTAAATTTTCGTAAGGGTTACTACCAGCTGTACGACTGTGATGAAAGGGAAAGGAATTAAGCGCGCAGCTCAGTCAAATGTTTACAATCTCTGATAACCAAACACTACTCCAGTGGCTCTTCCTCTTTAAGGAAGGCCTCGCCCCTTTTTTGGCGTATTCCTTTGGGCGGAGGTTTTTCAAAAACTCGGAATAGTGACATCATGTACCCGGGAAGTAAAGGGTTGTAGTCCGATTCCAGCCATTCTCTGTAGTCCTTGAAAAGCGAATTCTGTTAAAGACAATATCTCGCTTGGCATTGAACTTTGAGCTTTATCATTTTGCAGATATTGTTTATGCTCTAAGAGCAGCATTACACGCTAACTAAAGTTGGAAATTGGCATCACGGAATGGCCGCTTTAAGAAGCATACGTTTAATATATTTATATATAAAGAAGTATACCTTTAATATATTTAATATACGTTAATACCGTTTAACACATTACACGCTTACATAAGAACGTGAGTTGCGAGGTGCTTGTTACACAAATTTAAAGTTTAACAAAATGGACAAATTACTCTTATAGTATAATCATTGACAAAGTCTGCCCTTTTATTCTTATAAACATCTTAATTTTTCTAAGAAAATATTTGAGAATTAGGCCTACACTTAAGAATATTCTTAAGAACGTCCTATAATTTATCTTAATGAAGTTCTTATATTTTCTCTTAAGAACAGTTTTGTGAATCCGGCGTGTTTGTGTGTGAATTATGGAAGAATCTAATAGAACTGAATTAATAGGTAGATGTGAGGCAGTGTGTGCTTGCAAATGCCAGTGAGTTACAGTATGCAGGGAAATCCTGATGGAGAATGTGTACAAGTGTTGATATTGTCCTTCAGGATGTGATCATAGTTTGTAACTTGGCAATGTAATCCTGTATAAGACAGAGGTGTTTCCTACACATTGTACCCTATAGGTTAATTCAAAACTTTATTGTGCGCACGTGTGTATGGGGGGGGTCTACAAGACACTTGTGCCCAGGGACCCCTGAATTCTTAATCCGGGCCTGGCTATGGCAGGGGTAAATGCTTCTTTGCCCAAAATAGTCAACCATAAAAGTTAACTCGACAGTCTGAAAGAATTTGTTCGAGTCTCTCTCAGGTTATTGATTACTGCATATGTTTATAAATATGGATTACAGTTCTGCTTTCTCAGACGTGACTCAAATTCTTAAGTTTTTCCCTTCGCTATCATCTAAGATTAGACTCGGAGATGCAAGAGCTTGCTGTCTCATAGGAAGACATTTACTGATCCCTGAAGGGAAATTCCAGCATTTCTCAACGCTATACACTTAGATTTATAGACGGCAAACACACGAATAATATGGTTTTCAGTGATTTTATCCGACCATTTATAATGATGACATATCTGGCAGCCACAGATGACCCGTCCATCACCACAGACTCTCTCTGTGTGTGTGCGTTTGGGTCGACTCGTCTCGTCTCTTCCCATCCATTACTCTGAAGGTTCGGCCAAGCCTCAATAGGACATTCATTACTGATCTGTGTGTAGCCATCTGTCTCACTCCATCACCTGTGTACACACACACCAGAGCAGACACGAGCGAAAGTTCTGTGAGATTTTGTACATTTAATATAGAGAATCATCTCATTATACATCACATTACAATAGCATCACAGGAATTCTCTACTGGTAATGTGTTGGGTCCTTTCGGTGCGATGGGAACCAATAAAAAAGCATTACATTCTAAAACACGTTATAAAAAGCCTGAGGTAAGCAGCTCGTGGTTCTAAAAAGTAGCCTATTTATAATAGACACCGTTAGAATCTGCGTTGGGGGACCTACGGTTAACGCACGTGACAGAGAAGTACAGACACGTCATACGACAACGTTAGAAAGAAACTCTAAATATACTTTTGGCAGGCGGCACCTATAAATACACCTCACGTCGAGAGCGCGTGAATAATGCACGCGTTTAAAGTGAGTCCTACTGCTCTCATTTGAATGACAGATGTCAAATTCCGCGAGCTGGTGGATGTGGGGGCGCGCGATGCTTCAGAAGTCTTTCCCAAAAGAGCACGCGAGTCCTCTCCATCTCTCTGGCTCTGTGATCCGTGCTATATTTAGCTCGTGGTAGTCTATTTCTGTCCTCACGTGCCAGACAGACTCTCCTCACACACTCCCTCGTGCGAATCCTCCACATTTCTTTCTTTCTTCTCTCTCTTTACGCCTCGCTCGCTCCACACTCCATCTCCCTCTATTTCTCGGCTTCCAATTTGCTCCATCTCTCTGATCCTCACGTTTCACCACTTGCTTTTTATATTCTCTCTCTCTCAATTGCTCGCGTGCCAGTTGTCAGGTGTCCAGCTTTCTGTAGGGAGACGCGCAGGCATGAGGAGAATACAAACAAGACCTGACTAATGAGCCAAACCAGAGAGAGCGAGAGAGATGGGATGTTTGGTCACACATCATTGGAGCTCTTTTCAGATTTATTGAATTAATCCGATATCAGACGAAACGTGAGCTCAGATGGCTGGAAGGATCTAAATGTATGTTCCAAGTGGTCTTATTAAATGTCCTTCTCATATTTCAATATTGCGGCCGGTACTGACGGTGTATTATGACTATTACGATGACAAATGGCGATTCGTCATTTATAACATTTATCATTATTTCATATACACCAATGTGATAGGAAGCTTTCGTTTAGTAACTACCAGGGGCGTTGCTAGACCCTACTGGGGCACAGGCCCCCATTACTTTTTCCATCACTTTTTTCTTAAAAACCTGCAGTGTGCAAGAAGTACAGCGCTGTGAAAAAGTGTTTGCCCCCTTCCGGATTTTTTGTTGTCATGTTTAAATGATTCAGATCATCAAACAAATTTGAATACTACTCAAAGAAAACCAGAGTAAATACAAAATGCAAAATGCAGTTTTTAAATGATGGTTTTATTTATTAAGGGAAGAAACAATCCAAACATTTCTGACCATGTGAAAAAGTAATTGCCCCCCTTGGTAAATCATGAATTAACTGTGATGAATTGAATAACCGAGTTAAATTATACTAGCCACACTCAAGCCTAATTATCGCCAGACCTGTTGAACCAAGAAATCACTTAAGTAGAACCTGTCTGACAAAGTGAAGTAGTCTAAAAGATCTCAAATAGCAACACATCATGCCGCGATCTAAAGAAATCCAAGAACAGGTGAGAAACAAAGTAATTGAAATTACAAAGCCATTTCTAAGGCTTTGGGACTCCAGCGAACCACAGTGAGATCCATTATCCACAAATGGAGAAAGCATGGAACAGTGGTAAACCGTCCCAGGAGTGGCCGACGACTCGTCCAGGAGGTCATAAAAGATCCCAGAACAACATCTAAAGAACTGCAGGCCTCTCTTGCTTCAGTTAAGGTCAGTGTTCATGATTCTACAATAAGAAAGAGACGGTGCAAAAATGGCATCAGGGATGTGCAGCAGGACAATGATCCAAAACACACCAGCAAGTCCACCTCTGAATGGCTAAAAAAAACAAAATAAAGGTTTTGGAGTGGCCTAGTCAAAGTCCGGACTTAAATCCAATTGAAATGCTGTGGCATGACCTTAAAGTCTGTTCATGCTCGAAGACCTTCCAATGTGGCTGAATTAAAACAATTCTGCAAAGAAGATTGGGCCAAAATTCCTCCACAGCGATGTGAAAGACTCATTGCGAGCTGTCGCAAACGCTTGATTGCAGTTGTTGCCGCCAAGGGTGTCACAACTTATTAGGTTTAGGGGGCAATTACTTTTTCACATAGGGTCACAAATGTTTGGATTGTTTCTTCCCTTAATAAATAAAACCATCATTTAAAAACGGCATTTTGTATTTACTCTCGTTTTCTTTGTGTAATATTAAAATTTGTTTGATGATCTGAATCATTTAAGCATGACAAATATGCAAAAAATAAAATCAGGAAGGGGCAAATACTTTTTCACAGCACTGTATGCACAATTCACTATACAAACTTCCCTTGCATAAACCACTATACAGTGCAACAATACTGGGAAAGGTAAACATTTATGTATTTAAAAATATTAAAGTATCTTTAACATACTTCACATTAGTGTTGTCAAAAATATCGATATTTCGATAAGTATAGATACTGAAGAATCTGAAACGGTTCCAATACCCATGTCCCACGTATCGATATCAGCTGCGCGTTCCCGCTCTCTTTCTCTTTTCCGACAGTGAGTTAACACACACTGCACGTGAACGCATAACAACAGAGCCCCGCCTCCTCTCACAGACTTGACTCGTTTGTGGCAGTTAAATAGTGTTTATGTTAGAAAAGATGGCCAGTCTCTGTAACACATCTGGCGTGGTGCACGCTCGGTACGCTTCCCGTGTTTACCATAGCGATCCATGTATGTGCGCTGATCAATAATTTTATCCACTCGTTTCATTCGCCCTGGTTATATGTTGTTTATGTTAGTACAGAGTCTCCGCAACAGTTCTCATGTTTAATGCACGCGTTTCTGTCTTTATGTGCGCTCATCAATGATTTCATCCACTCGTCTCGTTCGCTCCGGTTAATTTGATGTTTGAAATAATGCTGGTGCGAGTAAAGTCTCTGCAACAGTTCTCGCGTGTGATACACGTTTGCACTCCAGTGTTTACCATAGCGCTCTATGTGTGTGCGCTGTTCAATGATTTCATCCACTCGTCTCATTCGCTCCGGTTAAAAGTTGTTAATGTTAGAAAGATGTCCAGTGCGGAGTCTCTGCAACACTTCTTGCGTTTAAGTTTGCGTTTCTGTCTATATGTGCGCTGATCAATGATTAAAGTATGGGCCTATGCGAATAAAAGACAATTTAGCCAAATAAAAATGTAGGCTATTAACTAACATTAACGAGCAATGAATGAGCAATACATTTGTTCAAGTATTTATTAATCTCTTTTAAATGTTAGTTAAAAAATACAACTCTTCATGTAAACTCCCCTGTTGAAAAATCCAGTATATGCTGGGTAAGGTATGTTTTGATCGATGCTGGTTTGATCTTAAACCAGCTAAGAACCATCTTAAATCAGCATATGACCATCTTAAACCAGCACATGAACAGTTTAAACCAGCACAAACCAGCATCAAAACATACCAAACCAGCATAGGCTGTTTTTTTCAACAGGGTCTGGTCCATTAATACTGACAAATGCAACTTTGATTTTAAATAGTAAATGTATTCGTAAAATTAACATTAGATTAACAATTAATAAATAATGTAAAAATATATACCTCATTGTCTAGTCTTGTTCAATTTAACTTCAAATAAAAATTAAAAAGGCCTATATTGCTATTGCTTATTAGGGCCTTATTGCTATGGCAGTTTATTCCCCGTGGTATCGAAAATGGTATCGAATATCGATATTTTTTTTGGTATTGAATCGAAGTTAGAAATTCCAGTATCGTGACAACACTACTTCACATAAACTTTATTAACATGTTTGCATGAAACGTATGGAAATAATGTAAGCAGAGAGAATTTTTTTTTCTTGCACATCTGCATTCATTACACATTGATAACAATGAATAACTGCATCTTTTCAATAATTTACAATTACGATATTTCAAGAAACCAGTCGTTTTATGGCTCCAACTAATATAAAGAGCATATTTAATCTTAAAAACACTATTTTCTGGTTTAACAGCCAAGTCCAAACAAAGTTGGTTCATTTTTTTAACCAACTGTACATAGCACATACCTGTAGTTATCTAGGCCATATTTACTGCCAACTTTTTATGTGATGTCCTAAACTAGAGCTAGTAAATTAAATATGAATTTAATTTCTGAAAGTACAGAACACAAATGTTTTTCTAAGCAACAATGCAATTTTACAGACACGACAAAGGTTTTCCTGAGACGTTTTCCTCTAATGGCTGGGGATGTACAGTGGTTTGTTTATCAAGTCTTACCTCCATCAAACTCATCATCTCCTTTCTGCTTAAATTTCCCTGCTTTGCACAAACAAATTCTGATGTCCATCTACAGGGGATATTAATGATAGAGTCAAAATAAGATGATCGATATTCAAATAGGTTCAGATCCAGTGTTAAAAAGAAATGTTACGGGTTCAGTAAAACCCATCCTGTGGCATGTCATTTATGATAAATTATTTTTTTTGACCAGTCCCTAAGTAATATATAAATCTTTCCATTTGTACTACATAAACCGTAATAAAGAGCAAACAATGGAAGTAGGCAAGGCACTAAATAATGCGAGAAAAAAAATCACTAACCTTATCCAGATTTTGAAATCCTGGCATGACCAAAAAAAACCGGGTTAGTCCATGCAAGTTTGATGGTTTGTCAAAGGACTGAAAAATGCACAAAATTATGTTGGCAACAGCAGTCAGTTCAATAAAAGTGCAATTGACTGTAGACAACTTCACTGTTCAAATTTTTCTATGTAAGAATTTATATACAGTACATGCATTTGCACAACAAATTCAAGCTACGGCTTTGCCAATTACTGTAGAGATCAATTGTAAACTATTTCTATTTTAAAACTGAGAGACAAGTCCAAATTAATGTTAATTAACGTCTTCAAAAAATAATAAAAAATATGTTTAAAATCGGTTTGCTGCATTACTTAATCTTAAACTGTTGAACTTGTTTTCAATGTTTTTCATTATTAAAAAATATGTTTACCATTATTCATAGTGAACACTGCAAAAAAAGATCACAAATTCCACAAGCGCCTAGAGTAAAGATTAATTTATTAATAAACTCTGAAGTCAGCAAACAAGTACAGGGTCCATATAATACTGTGCAATATTTCTCCCATAATGCTGACAGGCTGTCACGCCATACAGTCCAAGAGACCAGAATGAGTGAAAGCCATTCCGTCTACAAATATGGTGGAGTCATGAAAAGTCCATAAGCCTGCGTGGAGAAATTATTTACCACACATGCCATCATTCACTAACATACACACACACATACTTGCACACATACACACATTTACGCACTTCAACACACAGAAATGTGTGACCGTCTGACAAATGAAAAACAAATTCAGCCATAAAAAAAGGCTCAACCCCTATCAGACAAGCTATTGGTCCTATGAAAGGCATTGGTCCTATACCTGGTGTTCCTATTAAACTGAGCCCAAGTCATATTGGATTGGTCCTGTTTTTATGGGTGTGGTCATTAGGGAGGTGAGGTAGTGGGTGGGGTCCAGTTGCCATCGTCATGGAGATGGCTCTGTCCTTGGTCGTCAGGATAAATGATCTCCTCCACAGTCACGTAGGTTCCTGTCAGGAAGCCTACAAAGCCCAGGGCAGCGATGGAGAGATCTTTGAGGAGGAGGAGAGGAGGGGGAGGTTGGCTGGGATGCGCGATGAGCTCCACCAGAGGAGGGAAGACGAGCGCCAGCGCTGAGCTGCTCACCGCACCGACCAATGAGATCACCAAGTCTAAGCGCGGTATCATGATGGCTGTTACACCTGAAAGAGTGAGAGAGAAATAAAATAATGCAAGTTGCTTAGGTGATCTGGGTGGTTGTCAAAATCATTTCTACCCAGTTGCTAATGAGTTGTGTGTGGTTGCCAGGGCATTTTAAATGCAGTTGCTAAGGTGTTGTTTATGGTTGTCAGGGCATTTCTATGAAGATGCCAAGTTGTGTGCTGTTGCTAGGGCATTGCTATGCAGTTGCTAAAGTATTCTGGGTGGTTGCCAGGGCACATGTATCCAGTTACTACGGTGATATGCATGGTAGTCAGTTGCACTGTTGTTTAGGTGGTTCCCAGGACATTTCTACACAGTTGCTAAGGTGTTCTGGGTGGTTGCCAGGGCACACCCATCCCGTTTTTAAGGTGTCGCGCATGGTTGTCAGGGCATTGCTATGCAGCTGGTTGCCAAGTATTTGCTAGGGCGTACTGGTTGGTTGCTAAGCCATTTATTAGTGGTTTCTAGGCACCGTCATGTGGCTGCCAGGGTTGGCCAAAGTCAAACCAAGCTCCACCCCCAAATCTCCACAATATTCTTGTTTCTAGATACGACTCAGTTTCTTCCAGAATTGCAAGTTAGTTTTATCTGAAATCGTAAATCTGATCACTTAAAGAAGTTACAGCACATCCCTACTCAATTAACTGCAATACTCAAGGTATCATTTATGTTTGTAATACAAAAAATACAGAAGTCACACAAGTCAAGGGTTGGGTTTAAATGACAAAATACCCAGCCTGATGTTTCATCAATAAAAATGGTATAGTTTTAAACTGCAGTGTATGCGTGTGTGTATTGCCTGCCGTTTTAACGGATACGTGTAGGCAGATAACCGGTTGAAGGACTAAATCAAAAATCAATATACATCTTTTTTTGCTGACGTGGATGACAAAATGCTTGTTTTCAGCTTGAAAACAAAGTGTAAACAATTTTTATCCAAACAGCTTTCAGTGGAAAGACTCCAGTCCAAACGCTACCCACAGCGTTTTATATGAAGCGCACACACACGCTGAGGCAGTACACATATGTTTAATTCATAAGACTCAAGTGTGAAGTGTCACACACATGCTCTCTCTCTCCTTCTAACATCATCTCTCTGTCTCGCTCTCGTTCTCTCTCTTGCAGAGTGAAACCAGGATAAAACACACAACGGCTCGCAATCATGCATGAACGCTTCGGTTTCTTCACGCTGTGTGCTGCTGCCACCCTCTGGATAAAAGGTTTGACAATTCAAATTAAACGTTGTGAACCGGAACGTTCAAAAACAACTCTCATGAGAATTCAATTTTGAGAAATAAAAAAATTGGACAGCATGTTGCTTTATTTTGAAGAACGCTGGTACCCCCAGAATGACCCCCATAGACTTCCATTATATGGACACAAAACCACTGAGACATTTCTCAAAATACCTTCTTCTGTGTTCAACAGAAGTTTCTCATAATAAATCTTAGACATGAGCCTTAGCGTGGAGTCGCCTGATAAGCCCCATCACGGAGCTCCGCGACAGGCCTCAATAGAGAGCTCCGCGACGGACCTGTCTCTACACGGCGGGTAGGTAATAACTCACAGAGCCTCAGGTAGACTGAGATAAATGACCAGACACAGAATGAGTCCCTCAACCCTGCCCAACCTCCCTCACACACAATGAAGACATACAGAGCTGCAAAAACACACCAGACACGTGAATAACACAAGACTACCACTCTGCACACACAACACTCTTGCTAATATATCACAGCATGTAGTAGGGTGACGGCCTTGGCCCAGGAAATGAGGGAGGAAGAAAGAAGCAAAGAGAGATAAAGAGCGTGCAGATGAGTGACAGAATGAGAACGTTATCGTTTTAGCCACACGGGACAAAGAGATGCAACCTTCAGAGTTCGTTTGCCCTTCGTTCATCCGGACTTTTCTAGAACTTTCTCCAAACTGTTCTGCGTTGTATAAAACTATCAGATGGAAAAATTGTCATCTTTTATTTCAATATAGAAGATGAGCGTACCTTGAACATCTTCAGTCTTTATTTTCAATCCTTAGTTTTATTAGATTTTACTTTTACTTAATTTGTATCTTCAATTTGAAACCTCAGTCTTTAAAAATCAAACAATTTTAAATCTCAAGTTTCTACTTTTTTAAGGTTTTAAAAGTTAAATAAAAACAAGTCTAAAATTGAAACTAAACTTAATTTCAAACGTCTTTAGTTTCAATTTTAGATTTTCAATTCTCGGTTTAACTAATATATACATATATATATATAGACATATACATACACATACACACACACATATATATATATATACATATACATATAGACCCTGGACAACATAACCATACCAGAATGAGTCATAAGGGTCAATTTTTCAAAACTGAGATTTTTACATCACCTGAAAGCTGGATAAAAAAGCTTTCTATTGATATATGATAATATTTGGCTGAGATACAACCATTTAAAACTCTGGAATCAGAGAATATTGAGAAAATCGCATTTAAAGTTGTTAATAGGAGGCGCTGTAACAATCCGCTGCTAAGAAGAAAGAGGTTTGTTTTAATGCTCTCTATTGGCTTACAGCTGTAATGTAAGAATAGATCAATGTTCGTGATTTTGCTGCATCCACTCACAAAATAAAGTTTGTATGTCTACGGTAGGAACCTTACAAAATATCTTCACGGAACATGATTTTACTTAATATCCTAATGATTTTTGGCATTAAAGAAAAATAGATCATTTTGACCCATACAATGTATTGATGGCTATTACTACAAATTAGGGCTGTCGCGATAAATTGACGATAAATATCACGTGATTTATGCACAGCTTTTGAGTGAAGTACGGGAAAATGCTGCTGCATCCGAAAGCCAGAGGGCGCTCTCGTGCGGAAACTCCAAATACGCACTGCAGAAGAAGACCATAACACGTACTAGATTCTAGGAAATGTCTATGGACATCTTTTTTATCACGGTTACTCAAGCCTCATCGGGTATTTTTATGATAATAAAGTATATTTATAATGATCATGTTTGACAGGTGTTGCTTTTTCAAATGCACGTTATAAGTGACTCAAACTCGCACTGCTTTTAGATCGAGCAGCATTTATCACTGATCCCAGAGACGTGCTTCACATTTAAGTGATATCTCGATAAATTATCGTGCAGCCCTACTACAAATGTTCTCGTGCTACTTAAGACTGGTTTTATGGTCCAGGGTCACATATACCCTTCTTACATTGTAAACATTTTCTTTAAAAAAAAGTTTTGTTTGCGCAGTCTCTTTAGATTACTAGTGAGTGAAACAAATAAAATCTTAATTGAAATTAAAAATCTTAAATATATTATTGTAAAAAATTATCTGTGTTGTGTAAACTGAGGCTCGGCTTTGAGAAGAATTTAAGAAGGTTTGGCAAAAAAACAACAACATGACGCAAGGTCGAGGAGCGAGGAGAATGACTGCTTCTAAAAACAAGATCGAAAAAATAACTTATCAACTGTAGTCAACGTTTACTTTTTTCCTGTGAACTAGAATAAAACCTACATTCCCTGATACACTTTTTGTCCAAGAATTTGTCTTCCTCAAATTTTCAGGAGATAACGTTGATAGATGATAGCGATAGGCTGTGACGGTGATATATTGTTTAAACAAGAACCAGAATGATATAAATAGCTAGATCCATATACAGCAAGAACAATAGAGCTAGAATGATAGATGACTAGAACAGATAACTGGAACAATAGCTACCGCAGCAACAGATAGATGCTTAATGTCTTCTTCACTGCATTAGTAAGCGTTTCATAGTCTCGCAACATTTTTTCCCCATTTCAAACCGAAAACTACACACTATCACTCAATGTTCTCATTTACTCTGTGCTGCGGGCACACACAGATGATTCCAGCAACCTGCTTTCTCATTCTCTCTCTATCGCTCATACCTGCATGAGCGACGGTGTTAAACAAATATTTATTTTCATATTTTAGGTCTCTGGGTGGTTTACGGTTCACTACCCGATTCAATTTATCTAAAGATAAAAACATACATCAAAATAATCCAAAAGCCTTCAGGTGTCCGATCCTTCACGGGATCCATCCATCACGAGGGAAAAAACTCGCCCATCTCTCTTCTCATCACCGATGAATACTAGCTAGAGGATTAGGAGGAGAAGATAGACCGAGGAAGAAATGAAGTGTGTGTTTTGTGGACTCACAGGTGAGGCAGACGAGCAGGGCTCGAAGACTGAGATCAGCCGCCCGTCTCCAGGTTTTCCTGACCCGCTCGCACACGAGCGGAGCCAGAATCTCAGCCGGCACGAAAAACTGCACGGCGAAACTCACAAACACACCGAACGAGTACAAGACCTTCACGAGTTGATTGGACCTGCAACACACACACACATGCATATATGAACAGACAACAGTAACAACACAGAATGTGCACATGATGAAATCCACGATTTCAAAGGGAAGTTTCACTCAGAGCTATGTGTAAGGGCTGCCTTCTATTCTTTAAATAAAGTTTTTGTTAAAGTTATTTGGCCTTTATAGCTTTATTAGGCAGGGCACTGAAGAGGGAACCTGAAATCATATCGGGTAACCTGAAGCGCAGTTGTTTTTCATTTGTAGTCATGTCATGTAACACTGCTTTACATTTCATGTCAACTACACAGATGCCGAATTAAAAATTGGCTTCAGTTTCTTTGGGGCAGACTGTTCTTGGCTCACTGGATGCCAGAGAGATTTAGGAAGAAACTTGGTTAGTAATAAAACTAAACAAATAAATGTTTGTTCAGCTGAGGATGAACTTCTAAACAGCTGGTTTTCATTTCTAAGTAATGTAATTTCATGTTGTTCAGAGCTGTGATCAATCACAGAGATGCTCCTGACAGTCAACGCAGGTGAGAGAAGATGCATCGCGCACTTCGCCGCAGGATTAATATCCCAACATTTAACTCCGCGATGGCAGGACGCGGTAATAAATAATTGAGCTGACGTAACACACTCAGATTTGATGGATGGGACTATGCAGTTTATTTTGGGCTTTTGCCACATTTTATTTTTAGAGGCAGTAGATAGGACAGGTTATTGTGAGACAAGCAGGCAACGTGATGTGCGCTGACCCAGGACAAAGTTATATGGTGCGGTTACCAGTCATGCGGAAGGTTAAGAGTGATGCTTCCTTTGATGTCGTCTCCAAACCGAAGGCATCCCATCGTCGCCAGGGTCACGTACAAAACTATGATGACACCCATGCCAATATTAAGAGCTTGGGGGAAGCGTTTCGGCTCTCGCATTTGATTTTCCAAAGGAAGGACCTACACACACAAACCGCAACAAAAAGAAAGATTCATTGACATAGAATGAGGCTCTGGTCTAAAACCTAGTGTGCTGCCTATGTAGGCGGTATTTTAAGGCAACATACTGTAATCACACTCCTAATGGATGTTCCAAAAGGTACAGTATAATTATTTTGATTTAGTCAGAATCTAAGGTGGCGCTGCATGTAACGTTTTTGCAGAGAACTGCAGGGGCGATCCCATAATGCATTGCAGCAAGCTCAGTGAAATCTTTTAATTCTAACTATATTGATACTCAAAATGACTATTCTTCTTAACACTCGTGTTTTGCATCCGTAGCTTTTTAAGCAGTTTTAAAATCATCTGCATTTGGAGTTTCCTGTGATCTGTATTTTCTTTATCTGTATTATTATTTTGTCTTTAATGCCATATCAGCATCAAAGGTTATTTTCATGGCAAACTCAGGGTATTATAACTAAAAATAACACAAATAAAAACAATACGAATAGAAAAACATTATATGAAATAATTTCACCATGCTTATAGCAATATAAAATAAAGTAAAATGGATCAAAATCTCACCACTCCAATTCCCTCAAAAGCAAAGATGGCCGTTCCAAAGAAGAAAGGATATTTGCGCCATGTGGAGGCAAACGGAAGTTGTCTGGGATCACTCAAATCCTACAGAGAGAAAAGATGAAAGACCTGAAATTATAATGTAAATATATTAAAATATAATTTAAATGTATAAATGTAAATGTAAACATCTAGATGTTTGTATGTCCGACAAACTCAAAAGACACTAGTCTGATGTTCAGTCTGATAAACACGCTTACGTTGAGGATGTATGTGAAGATCAGGATGAGGCTGACGGCCATGCAGAGGTTAGCTATAGCGGAGAGAGCAGCCATGTTTCGCAGGTCTCTGATGAAGGTCAGGACGATGATGAATGGAAGGAGGAAGACCATATATAGCCGTAGGTCCAGCCCCGTCGTCATGGCGACAGAAGGTGGATCCGGGGAGACGACGCCTTCCTCAGAGGTATTAGAGAATAACACCACAGGCTCCATGGATGTGTTCAAACTAGCACCTTCCATCACCTAAAAAAACATGCAGGCAACTTATTGGCTGTCGTGTTTGGAGCAGGACTCGATTGGCTGCTGTGCTAACTGGTGCTGTACTTTACCTGCTTGATGTTTTCTGCCAGGAATACGAAGTACACGCTACAGAAACCCAGCTGGGTCAAAACCAAGAAGAAATTCACTAACTGCCTAGAAAATAAAAGATCAATATATGAAAATTTAAGTAAAAACGGAGTAAATGTTAAAGGGATAGTTCACCCCAAAATAAAAATTCTGTCATTATTTGTTCACCCTCATGTCATTTAAAACCTGCATATGACTCTTTCTGAGAAATGTCTCAGTGGTTTTGTCTCCATACAATGGACGTCAACGGGGTCCAAAACAACATTTTTCAAAATGTCTTTTGTGTTCTGCAGAAGAAAGAAAGTAATACAGGTTTGGAACGACACGAGCGTGAGTTAATGATGAAAGAATTCAATGAACTAGCCTTTTAATGTAGGGTACAACCAAAAGTAAGGTAGATACACTTAGGTAGACACAGGGAAAGAATGCAAAATCCCTAAACTGCAATGAACCGTTTTATAAGAAAGAAAATAGATTTGTTGCACAGAATGAGCTGACAGTAACTGCTCCAATCACACTGGAGACTTGTAAAATATACAAATGCATCAACATAGTAACTTCAACACAATAAGCCGGAATCTGAAATGTATTATTACAGTCATTTATCATTCAGTATGCCGATTATTACTCAAACACAGGTGAAAATGAAGCAAACAATTCCTGGTGAGACTTTTTAAGGATTCAGGTCATGAGATCTGCGTGTGTGTGGGGCAAACACACACCACTACAGGCATCATCCCGTGTATGTGCACACTAATGAATATTGTGCCTGCCACATATGCACGCATGCACACACACACGCGCGCGCACACACAACGCGCGCAGACACGGGTGGGTCCATAAACTGTACGATGGGATAGCTCACCTCCCAAAATGAGCACCTTTCCTCAGGCACTGGAATGAACTCATCTCCATGGAAACAGCGACTGTGTCACTATAACCGAGGGGGGGACGTTTTAACCTGTGAGAGAAAGAAACAAACAAATATTCTTGATGAGCAAAGGAGTCTAGAAGAAACAAAATAGCTGTTTTATGTCATTCCTGGGGGAAAACACAATATAAACAAGATAAAAGTCTACACAAAAAGACACATCTTCAGTGTAAGAACATCCCAAAATGTAATATGATTTATAAATAAACGACGTAAAATAAATAAAGTTTTCTTGTTTGGGTAGGGGTGAGGTTTGGGTTGGTTAAAAAACATTGTGAATATAATAAAACCACTTAACTTTAAAATCAATTGACTTAGGAAATGTGCTTAACTGTCATGATAAAATTATTCAATACATTTACATGATAAAAAAATATATGTGTGTATATTATATAAGAAAGAAAATAGTAAGAATATACACTGTGGCTCAGTGGTTAGAGCATGAGGCTAGCAACGCCAAGGTCATGGGTTGGATCCCACATATTTTTTCATACATTTTGGATAAAAGCGTCTGCCAAATGCATAAATTATTAAAATATATGTCTGTGATGTACAATGTGAGATGGAATTCAGCAAGAAATGTTAATGAGCTTTAAATGAAAGCAGTGATGGTCTATTGTATAACATCATTTAGATGGAGATGAGGATGTGTGTGACAGTATAGTAACAAACTAGAGGTGGACAACTCCACGCACGCCTCAGTATTCTCCCATTTTCTTGCAGTCAGACCTGAGGGAGAGTCCTTTGATCGTGTTTGAAGAAGCAACGCAGCTTATTTTAAAGTGTGAACGTACAGATGGATTCCCAGACGAGAAACTACCACGCTCACAGAATACAAAATGTGTGTTCAAACTGAAAAACTAAAAGAAAAAAAACATATTTGGCAGCAAAAAACGTTCTACTAGTCATACAATTAATCATAAATAAATCAGCTTTCAAAGCTTCCCGGCCCTCCCATCTGAAGTCATTTCATTCGCGAACATGCTCAAAGTCTGTCTGTGATGGTCTGTATATTTGCTCTGCCGTGTTTGAAGTGAAGGTGTGCGAAGCTGGCTTCAGAATTAAAGAACTGTTTCGAAGAGATCGACAATCTCTGTCATGTCACCTGAAACCGAGTGACACCAGCACTAAGTGTATAAAATTATTAACTCCGTTAATAAAATTTGTCAAAGACTTTGCCAAGTGAATGCCAAATGCAAATATCATGACTTTCTTTTTTTATGTTCTTACTTAGGCCCTCAAGAAAGTAACACAAAGTTTGTGGAACAACTTGGCAAATTGAAGAACAAATCCAACCATTGTAGGAAATGTTACCAAGCCACAACGTTCTGCACCTTCAAATGCCTCCCATCAGGGCTGTGTTTATTTAGCAAACAATACTGAAATCTGATTGGCCGCTGCGACTGAAGAGGCGTGCTATTGGTGAAATCTTACCGCCCGCTGAGCTGATGGCTGCAGTTGACCAGGACGTGCATGCAGTGAACACACACCACACCCATCATCACCAGACTAACCGGACCAAGCTTGACAAACAGAGAGAGAGAGAGAGATGATGTCATATCACCAGTGTTTTAAACACACATGAAAAACATTCTAATCTTTGTAAACATGTGAATGGCACATAATTCGACATGTGAAAGAGTTGGCATTTGTTTGCAGTGAGCAAAGTTTGTTTCTGTCAGAGCAATAGAGGCTTATCTCTCTCTCACATGGTGAACTTTGCTTACAAATAAAGGATTTATTCAGAGCTGTGAGTTAACACAATTAAAGTCTGTCTGACTGACACGCTTAGAAACCAAATAACAATTAACCTTTCAGCACACAATACAGCGTATATAAACATACACAGCAAACATTTATTTAAATAAACTAGTCTGACCTACTTTTGTTAAGAAGGATGGACAAACAACTATTCTAATAACAACAGTTGCACCTGTATGCAGTAGATTGAGGACATGTTTATTGTTTAAAAGTCGTCTAGTTTTCTGTTTTAGGATGTTTCGGAGTGATCCTGATCTAAGAAAGCCACATACAGCTGTAAAGCTTCAAAATTATTTACAGTTTTTCCTGAATTTACTATTTGTTTAGGTTAAATGGTCATTTTTGTTTCATTCTGTGAACAACCAAGAATATTTCTCCCAAATGTCAAATAAAAATCTTTTATTTATTTGCAGAAAATGAAAACTGGAGAAACGGGTGAAAATAACAGAAAAGATGCTCTGTATTTTTTTTCACACCTCAAATACCGCAAAGAAAACAAGTTCAGATTCACTTTTACGCAATACAACAATTATACTCATTTAGGAAAATGCAGTTTTCATGTGTCTTGTCAAGCCGTCAGTCTTTCACATTGCTGTTATATGACTGTCACTCCTGAGGTTTGATTTAGTTGAAATTCAACAGACGCTGGACTGGAATGACCACAATACATCTAGAAATGCTGAATAAATGAAAATTTGGAATGATCTCTTCATTTTGTTCGCTGCTGTACAGTAATAATATTCAAGAATCAAATCTAAAAATCTATTAAAAAATTAAAAATATAAGAGACACAGTACAATATTCCGTGAATATACGCACTTACAAAATCTGGTTTTATTTGGCTTGCTGCTTTTGTGTCCTATCACAAACATTCATACTTGACAGATGCCTTTATCCAAAGACGTTGAAGACAATCGAAATATGAACTGGTGTTCCAACAAACATTTCCAACCAAGGGTCTCTAGACTATTTTGGAGATGTCCTGGTTCAGACCTTCTAGTCTGCGTGCAACTTTTCATCTTCTGAAAAGTTAAACTAAACCATTTGTGTACAGTGCGGTGCATGATGTCAGTTTGTATTCCCTTAGAAACAAACAATGGAGCACCATCTTCTAAAAGTAAACTATAACAACACCACAGAAGAAGCAAAGCTGGTACGCACCACTATCCCAGCATTCTTCACTGCTAGAGGAAGGCTGAGCAGCCCAGTGCCGATATTCCCCTTCAGGAGATGCAGCAGAGTTTGAGTAAACCTGAAGAACAGAATAACGAAGGAAACTTTGTTTTGATCAAATGAGATGTTTTTAATGCAGACAGATGTTTCAGTTGTGATCACATTCGACAAATCTGGTCTGGCACTCTTACTGCACAAATCACTTATTCTGCAATACGTTTTCCCCCCAGATTATTTCATCAGCAGCAAATCTAGTGCTGGACTAGTCAGTGAGGATGAGACGGTTCTGGTCCACGAATAGGACTGACATTGCATTTCAATGTTAGGAATCTGTTCTGACAAACACAAGCGAGACTCACGTGATGCCTTGAGACTTTTGCACTTCGTCTTCATCCACGTCATCTTCCTCATCTCCTGCCTCTTCCATCAGAGGGGTCATGACCTCCATGTCTGCTCCACATCATGCAAATAAAAAATAAAAAAATCACAGATTTAACCAATCTTAAAATCCTATTTTGAATCCGATTAATTCATCTAACTCAAGTATTAGAAACATCGACTGATGCTTGATTTAGTTCACAAAGAGACACCTGAACTATCTAGAATAGTCTCCAAGCTGAGCCTCATGAGGACAGTGTTCGTTTTATAACAAACATCTGGTTGTAATCTCAAGAACTAATGATCCACTAAATTTAATAGGACAAGCAGCATGTGAAGATTATCCAAAGCTCTTTGAAGTTTTATCTTGGGAACCGAGCATCTTACGTAAACAGTGTTTGCAACCCATCTTACTTCTGTAATTTGAAATAATATTCTAATTACTGCGCTCTGCAATCGAAAAACGTCTTGTGGTGCTGTCCCACAAAGGGAAAAAAAAAAATCACGCTCACGCACTTTCTCCGGATGTGTTCCACGACTCTGGAATGATTTCCTTCTTGCCACAAGATCAGCGGATTCTGTAGCTGTCTTTAAGAATCGGCTAAAAACACATCTCTTCCGTCAACCCATTAGTACAGTCTTCTACTTCTTTTCTACTTTCCAATCCCCCCCAAAAAAATTTTTTTAGCTTCGTATACTGCGATAGGCTGACTGAGACCAGTTGTACTGCACCTATGCATTGTTGTTCTTTGTTGCACAAATTGCTTCAATTGTTTTCCCCTACTTTGTAGGTCGCTTTGGATAAAAGCGTCTGCTAAATGACTAAATGTAAATGTAAATACGCGTACTATTTAACGAGAAAAAATGAGGACACGGTTTTCTTCATTTGGGGTTGACTGACTGCATCATGAAAGGGGTCTCTGTATGACTTTTGGGCCCGGTTTCACAGACACGGCTTAGCTTAAAGTGATAGTCACCCAAAAATGAAAATTAAGTCATCATTTTCTCACCCTCTTGTCATTTCAAACCTGTATGACTTTTTCCGCAGAACACAAAAGAAGATATTTTGAAAAATGTTGTTGACCGAACAGCAATGGCAGCCATTCATTGGTTTTGTGTCCCTACAATAGAAGTCAATGGGTGCCACCGCTGTTCTTCAAAATATCTTCTTTTGTGTTCTGCGGAAGAAAGAAAGTCACACAGGTTCGAAATGACAATAGGGCAAGTAAATGATGACAGAATTGTCATTTTTGGGTGAACTATCCCTTTAAACCAGGACTATGCCTTAGTTGAATTAAGATATTTGTCGCTTTTATAAAAATGCCTTAGAAGAATACATTACTGGTGTGCATCTCCAGACAAAACATTGGCACTGATATACTTTAAGATATTCCTGGGCAAGTTATATTGAGTTAAGACAGGTCACACATTCCTTTTAGTCTGAGACTAGCCTTAAGCATCGTCTGTGAAACCGGGCCTTGGTGTTTAGAGAGAAGTGGCTGAAAAAGAATCGGGCTTGGTAACACCAGCTGACAAGGAAAGACATGTTAGAATATCATAAAAAGTCAACTGAATATTTGAACGGTATGACAACCATAGTACATAAACATAATTTTGATAATACCATGGTACATTTTTGTGTTACGAGTATGCATTACAGACACACAGAGAGAGAGGGAGAGAGATTTAACGTTACCTAGTTGATCAGCTGAGTTCATGTTCCGCCGCTCATCTGGAGATGTGTGTCTACACACAGTAGCTGGTTATATCACAGGTGTGTTGTGCTCTGATGATGTGGCACTCGAGGAATCAGCTGTAGAGAGTGTGTGTGCACACAAGTAGACATTTATTTAAACACAACAGAGTCAACACAAGAAGAACAGGAAACTTAAACTGCAATATCAGTTGTTGCACTCTAATGCAACATCATAAAATGAAGAAGTTTAAACACACTTACTCATTTCTTGAGTTAAAAATGGAAGTATGCAAGTTATGTAGCAATTCTTCAATATCAACTCTTTTGTCCAGTTTACAGCTCTGTACATTCTGGTTAATCTCTCCATAAACTCTATGATGTGCATCCTGAGATTATACCCATGTAAAATGGACACCTGTTGGGTGCTTTTACTTCAATAAACGTACATTTTATTACTTGAAAAGTAGTGTTTATAGACAAATTTATATTCATACATGAATTAAAAAAGATCATGAGAAATGTAGTGTGTGCAAACGTCACACTGCTGTCCATAATCTAATATAATACTGTATACATGCAACATACAAATACTATATCATTGCAGTAACGCAAGCACAGCTTTAATTCTAAAGCATAAAACATTATAAACAGAAAGAATACAGCGTGATGATGTGGATGTGTTTACCGAAGGAGCGCATAAATCACATCACCGGCGGTGTTATGGAGCAGATATCCGCACGGAACAGCCCGAGCGATAAGATGATCCGACCTTATTATGATGACATGCCATTGGGGAAGAGCCACAGGTAAATAAAAGTGAGCCCGGGTCTGGGTTTACACTGGATCACAGCAGATAATGGTCACACACGGTGCCAACATCACCTCCGAGTCGACTCCGATTGACGGCGTATGCGCATTATGCGGAGTACGTCACCGCCTTCTTGATGGGTCGACTCTTAAAGAGACCGCTGCACTTAATTACAGCCATCGGCTTGGACTTCGTTCAAGTCGCGTTTCTTGCACACACATTTATCCATATCATTTATCAATCATTTAGAGTTCAATGAGATTTGTTTATTTAAGCGCTTTATTTAAGTTTATCAATAGTGATGGGCCAAAGCCACTAAACTTAATAGCCATTAGGGGGCAGTAGAGAATCTCATGATGTGCAGCCTAGCTTCTAAATTAAAGTTGTTAGAATTATTGTAGCAAACTAACTACAAATCAAATATGCCTTTACACAGCTAAACAAAGGTAGCTAAGCAGGCTTCGATTCATTATACGCCATTTAAAATACCATAAAATATGCTCTGACCCTATATATACATAAAGGGAAATATTTTAACCCCAAAATCATTTTGTCATCATTTATACAATCTTATGTCATTCAGAACCTGTATATGACTCTTTCTTTTGTGGAACACAAAAGGCAATATTTTGAGAAATGTGTTGCGTCAATGGGATCCAATGTTGTTTGGTTGTATGTTGTATGTTGTTTGGTTACCAGCGTTCTTTAAAATATCTTTAGTGTTCTGGAGTAGAAAGCCGTACAGATTTGAAATGCCATGAGTTTGAGTAAATGATGAAGTTTTCATTTTTGAGCTAACTGTCCCTTTAAGGTATTTAAAATCTCTGTATTAAAGAATGCTTTTATCCCGCTTTGGATGTTTAAATTGCCTGTGCAGAATCACTGCACAGATTCTTTCTTTTTTCATTTTTAATGTAATATTTTTTACTTACATTTTCTATTCTTGCATTTGTAAGTGTATGCAATTCAATCCATTTATGCCACATTACAGGGGCTGTAAACACTTTCATCAGATTGCAGGACTGCGTTCAGAGGGTTAGGTTTAGGATTGTTGAAGACCAACTAAAGATGTTGATCCAGGACCCACTTTGCAAAATCGCAGTGACCGGACGCTGCAGTGAGTATCAGAGCAAATGTGTTCTTTCACAAGCATTAAAACACAAAATTTCACTTCATAAGAGCAAATTCCACAAGGTGGAATTTTAAGTATATTCGAACAGAATCATCGGATGTAGCTAGAAGCGTTAAACACAAAGCACGGCTCTTAACAGAGACCAACAAGCTCAGGCTTAGTTCATTTTATAAATTGCTTTCATTTTTCTGTTGTGTTGGAGTACAAATAGGCCTACAGCCAGAAAATATGGCTGTAGTAGTCCAAAAGTAATCCAGTTTCAGACCTGTGCATCAGAACCAAGCCTAATGAACATATTTCTGCCTGAGATTTCTCAAGCCCTGTGTAAAAATCATGACCCACTGTATTATAGGCAGATTTAAAGCAGTCAACATGGCGTTCTGTTTCTTTATTAATTCTTTTAACAACTGCACATCATTTTTAAAGTTTTAAGGCACATTTTTAGACCCAAGTCCTGCTGGAAAACATTTTTAAGACGTGTCCATTTGTTAACGGTATTGTATATCACAGGTCATATGTCATATAAACATGCACTCGAACATCATTTAACCAAAACAAAAGCAACTGACTTATGAGGCATTCGGTAATGAGCATTCAGAAATATACATTCTGGAAAACATTCGTTTCTGTCATCAATGGTTTCATTTGTTAATTTGTGATGTGTTTACAGGAACACGTGTGTGTGCATGCTACAGGCATGTGCAATACTAAAGTCACTGCGAAATTCTCATTTTGTACTGACATTGTAAATCTGAGCACAGCGACATCAGGTCTGGCCCTGTTCCTGGGTCAGCCCGAGTGTGCCGCATCTCAGGTGCTTTGGCATGAAACTTCAACCCTGTATAATGCATTCAGACACCAGGTACGAACGCTGCTGGCTTTGATTCTCGCCAAAATGGACGACTTCTTCAACATGCTCCATACGTTTGCGCGGGAAAGCTCTGGCTCATCTGTTTTTCATAAATCAATCCGTTCATTCTTTTGTTTGTGTCCAAATTCATCCACCAAAAACAGCTTTGGGAAAGAACTAGCAAAAAGAAAAGAAAAAGAGAGATTTGGGGAATCAGAATCGTTTACTCGATGGCTCCAGGTCTAGTCGCCACGTAGACGAAGAGGATGATGATGAGGACGAGAACGGCGAGTGTCGGCATGACGACGGTCGCGATCTGCTCTCGTGCCTCCTGCATGGCCTGTTTCCTCTCCTTCTTGTCTTTCCAAGACTCCTTCTTCGCTTTGCCCTTCAGCTGCCGCATGGTTCAGTGCGTTTTCACACGCTCCAAGAGGTGTTTTCAAACACAGGTTACCGTGATCCCACAGGCAAAGCTGAAAGATAACCTACCTGTGAGAAGACATTTTGAAAAGACAATATGAGAAACAAGAGACATTTTGTTACATGAAGACATAAATAAGAGCTCACACAATTGAAGCTTTTAAAGGGATAGTACAACCAAAAATGTCAACCTTATTTCACTTCAAACCTGTATGACTTTCTTTCTTCAGCAGAACACAAAACAAGATATTTTGAAGAATGTTGGTATACCAAATGAATGGCATTAGGGTGAATAAATGATGATATTTTTAAATGTTTAAGGGAAACCGTGTCCTTTTAGATGCTGTTATTGTCAGCATTTCTTTGAAAGTCAACATGAAACAGTGGTGACAAGTAACTACTAACATGATTCCAGATTAAAAACACTGTTTAGAAAAAAAACATTTTCATTTCAAGTTGATTTTAGGGGATTCTTTTTATTTTTTAATTATCTGATGTGTCATTTAAGGATAATGTTTACAATATCTTTAACAAAGTACAGTATACCACACGGCAGGACACTGCCATCCTAGTGCATTTATATAAACAAAGTATTTCTCCATCTGTGGCTTTACACCTGTAGTAACTTTTCCACCCGTAGCCATGGCAACTAAGCAAAGGCCAGCACTAAGAATGCTCCCTGAGAAAAAACGCATACCAGCAGTTCACACACGCACGCACACATACACACACACACACACACACACACACACAAACACACACACAAACACTGATTGAAAATGAAGGCAGAACAGCAATCTGGGACACAATTCCCATCCAGGCAAACAGGAACTGGGTGTTGTATCCTGCATCTTAAGATTGTATGA
Source organism: Triplophysa rosa (assembly GCF_024868665.1). Taxonomy (NCBI): domain Eukaryota; kingdom Metazoa; phylum Chordata; class Actinopteri; order Cypriniformes; family Nemacheilidae; genus Triplophysa; species Triplophysa rosa. The sequence goes on along the minus strand of NC_079903.1, from coordinate 19,492,848 downwards.
TTTTTGGACACTTGCTAATTATGTTACATAAACATGACGGCCTTGAAGAACTATACACGGTTAAAACAAACACATTTACAGACAGTAACCAGAAATGTAGATTTCAGACATCATCACAAGAGTATATTAACATTATAAGCAAATTCCAGCTGTGCTGTCATGTATAAAACTCTTCAAATCAAATGTCAAGGGCAAAAAATACCCCAAAATACCCAACACGCACACAAAACGTCATGTATGCTGGTGCATGTCATAATATGACTGTATCAGCGCTACGCTAAATGTGGGTGTGACGTATTCTATTGTTTTGAAGTTGAACGCAAAAGTTACATTTAAGTTGTGTATTCAACATGACGTCACGGCTTCAACTCAAAACTATAGCCACTCGTTAAAACGCAAGAAACTTTTTATTGCTGGTCTCACAAGGATCGCGATCACTCGCAGAGCGGCGTGGAACCAACTAGAAATCTGCTGCTGTGACAGCTACGGTTTCTCCACTTCATCAAAGTTACACTGTATCAAAGTTGCGTGTTTACAACTGCGCGAGTTTGTTACAATGTATCAAACCTACAACAAATCAAAGACCTGTTGCGTGCCAAACAATTCAAAAGTATCCGTCTCCACTTCACGCACGCGGACCGCGCTGTTGCGTTCGCGTGTTCGATTAAAACCCACTCGACCTGGACTCGGTCTCGTGCACTCGCGCCGTGCGCGTGGGGACACTTCCACGCACTTTTCGCTTACCGCCGCAGTCCGTGTTCCGCGCGCACCGACCGGAGGGGCTTCCGTATTCGGTTGGAATTCCTCGCAGTCGCTGTCACGGTTCTTGGGGCTTCTGCTCGTGGGTGGGTGAGCGAGCGAACGGGGGCTCGACCTGGATTACGTGGCAATACTTGAGGCCGAGGAAGAGGCGCGAGCGCGCACGCGTTCTCTCGTTCCCTGCGGGGCACGAGCGAAGGGAAGGAGGTGAGAAAGAAAACGAGACAGCTGGAGTGATACTGACCCTCACTGCCGACAGGGGGCGTTGCGGAGTCTTCATTTTGAGAAATACCTAGCTTGCGTTGTCTTTAAAATTAATTCCACTTTGCTCGATATGGTGTTATCTAATACAAATATATACGTAGTTTAAATTGCCACTTTAATGCAGTTATTGTCCAAATGTATTTAAGAAATTGAATACGCAACAAAATCGATGAAATAATGCTTTGTTGACATAATTATAAAAAGCTTTACATTACTAAGGAAGTAATAAACAATTATACATATATACTAACACAGACAAACGTACACACAAAAAAGTTATACTGTGTACACATATGTTTGAAGTATGTCTTTTACAGGGTGTATTCACATGTAGTTACCTTTATTTTATTAAATTAAAATACTCTGTTTTTTTTTTGTTTTTTTAAGTAGCCTGTTTGTAGTCATAAAGTTATGTTTTCACTAAATTCTGACTAATTTCTGAAAGCATGGACAGTTCTCATATCTGCATTTTTATTCTTAAACACATAAAAGCAACAAAATGCTTAATGTTTGTTTTATATTTGATATATTGTGTGTTTGAAATAGTTTCTTTCTGTACTTTGTGCAGTATAATCAGGTGATGTTACGTCAGTGTGTGCACAAGTCTGGTGGGTTTGTAACTGCTGGTGATGCGTGTCAGGTCTTTCTTGATCTCCCAGCGCTGTAATGTAAAGGCCCAGGGCTCCAGTTCTGGGTCAAAAACACAACCGTGGGTCTGAAAACAAAGCATAACCTTCAGGCCACACAGGAATGTGGTTAAAAATCCTAAAATACATTTTTGACATTTTTATACATGTATCATGTCCTATCTTAAACTCTGATAACTATTAAGATGGAAAAAAACAACAATTGAAATATTTTGATTCCTAATCTCACTTTTATACACTTTTTTTCGGTTCAGACTACAGAATACATTTAAATCAGATTCTAAAGAATACATTTCAGATTTTGCTTCTTGTCTGAATGGTTATTTCAGTGATTCTGTCTGTATACATATCAGTGCTACAGACAAGCACCTCGCTTCTATTTTGAGCTGCAGCTTTTTCTGTCCTCCTTAAGTTCTCTGTGAGTTTCTGTGGCTCAGACTCGTCATTAAAGCTCTCAGATATAGAGCAGAGATCTCTGTGGTCCTCAATCGTGTTCTCTGTGATCTGAAGAACAGAGGGGGTAGAAACAAGGAATTAAATCAAAGACGTGAACGAGAGTCAAAAGAAAGTTCTTTCCACTGGAGGGATCACATCAACACTGGCTATGATCAGAGGAGGAGGCGTCGGCCTGAATCATGACACGATTTTGAGCATCAATTTGAGGATTTTAGAAACACAAAGATGCTCCAAAATCCCATAAAACTTGAGTTGCCTAAAACATACACTATATTAAGAAACTCAAGGGTGGTTCAATGATGATTTTCATATTTATGTGCACGTTTTTCTTTTCAGTTAGTGGTTTTCGCTTAACTGCTAATAATGTTTATACTTATTTAACCCACTGCTCCGGGTGTACATGTTATATAGCCCACTGCTCCGGGTGTATGTGTGTTCACGAATTGCTGTGTGTGTTCACTACTCACTGGATGGGTTAAATGCAGAGGTCACATTACGGGTATGGGTCACCATACCTGACAAATAGGTCACTTTCATTCTTTCATGTTTATACTTATACTTAATGTACTGTAAGTACCAAACTTTTGATACATATCTCGTCCCACAATAATGCTGTTTATTACTGTTGAAACACCATGCAGAATAACATCGATGTATGGTGTCAGATGGTGGTGGGGTCTGTTTACCTCCCCATGGCTCACTTCTGCCTGATCTCTCTCGTCCTGGAGCCGTTTCAAACTCTTTTCCAAATGCTGCACACACAGAGACAATAGCTTTATTCAGCACAAAGCTCCCGATTATTCATTTACATAATGGCATTTCTCCAACACTTTGTTGGTATTGCAGTATCAATGCCCTGCAGGGCGTAACAGACAGCAAGATGAAGGAACTCTAGACTGCTGGTACTACACAGAGACAGACAAATATCTTCAGAGAGAATGAAGTTAAAAAAAGAAAGATATGCGGCAATGAACCAAATGCCCTTAGACCTTGAGTCCACACATGGTGACACAGTGTGGCATGAATTGTTGGGTAGTAGAGTGCAACTGTGCACAAAGATGAGGGCACATAAATCAGAAATAAAATAACAAATGGGAAACCCTGTGGTCTTGTGGACCTGTTTAGACACATGTGCGCATCTAGGGTAAAATTATGGGACGTCCCATTGACACAGATTTAAGAATGACTCCATAGCAATCTACTACCCAAGGCTCTTCGATACACAGAAGTATAGGTGGGACACGCCAACACATTCGAGATATAGGAAGTAGTGCATACCAGACATTTCTCATGTAGTGTGTGATTGAGATGTCTCTCAGCCTGTAGCTCCCCCTGCTGGTTGGAGGCTAGACACTGAAGCTCTGTCTGAAGAGATGCCATCTCAGAATGGAGCTGCTGATAAGACTGAGACTGACACACACACACATATATAGACACTATGAGTTATTGTAGGGATAGGTCAAAACGGTTAACTAGTTAGTAACTAGTTAGCGAAGTTAACAAGTGGGTTCATATATAGCTTATATTTTTTGAGGCAGTGCTTTAAACACAATTTCTTTGTGATGTTTTAGCATTCTGACAGCTTCTTGTAAAATATATCAGAGCAGCTACATCTGCACATTCATCTTCTTTAATGACCGTCATTGCAGCCATAAACGCCCCAGTTTTCAACCATTCCAGTAAATTTCAAGACAATTACTGTCAGACTTCAGGTTAATCTCTTTCTGTAAAGACAACATTTACACTGTGTGAAATCAAATGTTATTGTTAGGCTATTTATTAGCCGAATATCTGTCCGTTACAATTATTTGCACTTATCTTTCATACATTGCTATGAAATAGCTTTGAAGGATTAAGCTCTTTTTATGTATTTATAATGAACGCAACTTCTAGAATTTAATGTAAATGAACGGAAGTAAGTTTGTGTGTTTTATACCTGTTCATAACTTCTTTTCTTATAATCATCCTTTATTTCTTCAAGACTTTCAATTTCAGCTTCCAGATCCTGTCAGGAGGGGCAAAAGTATGATTGTGAGGTAGTAACAGTGAGACAGACTGGGCAGGACTTAACAATACCTGATTTAGAAAAAAACATTTTTTACCTGCCGTGCAAACATTTTCACTGGCACAAATAAGTTACACATATACCCTTAAACAATTTGCTGGAGAATTATAGTGCGTATGATGCAAATTTTCATAAGCATTTTACCTGAACACTACTAAAAGTCTTGTCAGACCAAAAACGGGTAAAGTAACACACCTTGATTCTCAGCGAGATGTTCTCAGCTGTTCTGCTGTTCAGATGAGATTTCTGACTGGACACAAGCTTCTCCAGCTCAGACACTTTCTCTCGAAGCTCCTGATTGGCTTGTGAAAGGTCATGTGATTTCACTGATTCCTCATCAAGTGCTTTTTTCAGCTGAGGGAATAAAACAACTGAGGGAGATGCCCTAAAAGTTCTGGTGAATCAAAGTGTCTCTTTAAAGTTACCTGTCGCATTGAGTCTTTCTTTCTTTTAAGCAGCTTCTTCGAGTAATCTACATGTTCTGTTAGTCGGCAAATCTCTACCCTTGCTTCTTTTAGCTCCACCTCTCTGATGATGGAGTCATGACACACGTCAACACATTTTAACACACAAAGTTTTGACTTAAATATAGTATTTCGATTGCATAAAAGACACAAATGTAACTTAACTGCATTTGCAAACAGTGTTGGGTAAGTTACTCTGAAAAAGTAATTAATTACTAGTTACTAATTACACATTCGATAATGTAATTAGATTACTGTACAAGTTACTCTCTTCAAAAAGTATTTAATTACTTATTACTAATTACTTTCTATATCCTATAACCACCTTAATTAGTTAAGTGATTCAAGGGCAGACTTGAAACGGCACTTTTAATTCATTCAAATAAATAATATAAAACTACATAAAGTATTATTATTAATTACAAATGTGAGAATTATACATTAAAGCACGGATTTTAAAGTTAGACTTTGAATTTTGATGTAAATTCCTCTTCTGCACACACACATATTACACAAAGTATTTAGTTTAATTACATCAGAAGTAACTGTAATTAAATTACAGAAAAAACAAGAGTAATCCCTTACTTTACTTTTTCAAGGGAAAAGTAATTAAATTACAGTAACTAATTACTTAGTAACTAGTTACACCCAACACTGTTTGCAAATAACATTCGATATGGGTGTATAACATGATATAGAACATTCACATTAGTGACATTCAATATAAAAAACAAACAATGCGGAAAAATATCAACGATTATCTGAGAAAAGAAGTTTTTGTAATACATCATGATAAACTATAACATGGACATGCAGTAAGTGTTTCTCACCTCTGGCTCAGTGTGTTTAGTTTCTCTTGTGCGTTGTGGTTTTCCTGCAGGAACTGCTCCAAATTCTGAGCAAGTTTCCTGTTGTCCAACTGAGCCTCATCAAGTGCCTTTTGCAAAGACTCAACCTCAAACATGTAAATGTATACACCTTTAGTCTGCCTTATATACTTGACGTATATTTTATCATCAGTGTGTTTGTTTTAGTGTTTTACCTTATTTCCGGTTATGTGTGTCAACTTCTCCAGGCGCTCAGCTTCAGCCCTAAGCTTCTGAATCTCTTTCATAGCCTGCAGTCTGACACAGACACATAAAAGTATTGGAAGACAGTACGTTCTTATTACTTCTTATAAACATTCTTAGCAGCTTTCCTGTAGCTTAGTGGCATATCAGGAATATGTCTATTAAGCTATAAGGCAAATCATAATCACAGTAGAAAACATTTTAGAAATGCTCTCATATATTTGAAAGACGCTTTGGATGAAAGCGTCTGATAGATGAAACAACGTAAATACATGTATTTTATGTATGAATGCTTTTCCAGTTAAGGACACACACACTCACTTCTCTTTCCTGAGTGTATGTAGTTCCTGTGTTCTGTCTTGCAGCTCAGTCTGTAGCGTCTGTGTGTTCTGCTGCAGAAGAGTGTGAGATGACAGGACCTTCTCCAGCACCTGTACCACTTCATTCTGTTACACACATATAGAAATAAACAAACTGTAACATCCCGCTTCATCCAAATTCTCTATGCACACACAAACAAGCACACACAAACCGTGTCTCTGTGCTGTTGTTGTAACATATGAAGATGCTCTTTCAGAGTGTTGCTCTCGCTCTGTACCTGCGAGAGAGTGAGAGAGAATCTGAAAGATGTGTGTTTGAGCCCTTCTGGATACACATTGAATCAATAACAATTGTAATGTTGCAGATTCCGGATTCAGTTCTTATAAACAATACCAACTGTGAACTATACTATGTGCTCACTACGAAAACTCTAAAAAATATATTATGCTATTTTTTAAACAGTACTGAAGAAATACAAAAAACAAAATAGAGTAAAACTCATCTACTAATCAAACCATCACAAGTATCAAATGACAAAGTGATTCGGAGAAAAAATGAGACAAAATAAGAGAGTTTGTTAAAGAGGGGTGTGTGCTTGTGTGTTTACCCGTGTGTAACTGTGCTGCAGTGTAATATTGATCTGACAGTGTTGACTGCATTCTGCTTTCATCGTCTTCAGGTCTTCTCCCATCTGCTGCACTCGTGCCTGTACACACACACACACGGTGTGGATTTAAACCTGCTTTGTGCACATATGATACAACTAAAACAAACTGTGTGTCATACTGTCAAAAAGGACGTAAATACATAACAAATACACAATGCTTGTGTGTGAGAGATAGAGACCTGCAACTTGCCCTTCTCGTAAGCCAGTTTGTTCTTGCTGTCTGTCATGTCCCAGAGCATCTGTTCTACCTGACGATGAGTTTCCTGAGAGAGAAAAAGTGAGTGAGAGGTAACACGCACACTTGTCTTCTGACATGGACTCTACAATCGTTTGATCCGAGACCTGCTGATGCTGCATGACTGTCAGGCTCTCCACCAGCGCCTTGTTCTCCATCTCCTGCTTCTGCAGCCCTGAGTTCACTGTGCTCAACTTAATCTGTCAATCACAGTCAGAAACTAAAGATGTTTACGTCCATCATACAACAGACAGTACTGGAGGTTCAAAGATGAAGCTTTATGTAAAGTTCAAATGAAAACTGTGGACCTCACTTGTTTTCAGTACCTTGATCTCTGACAGCTGTGTTTCAAGATGGTTCTTCTCATTTTCACGCAAAACGATTTTTGAGCGCATCTGATCAAATTGAAGAATAAGTATTAAAGCAGGTGTTAAACCTGTTTAACATAACACTGATTAATAACAACGAGTTACGAAAGTAAACAACATTGTTAAAAACGTATATACATGTTAATGCCAATACAGAATAACTATATTTACTGTAGGTAAAGTTAACTTACTTCACTATTTATCTGATCTCTCTCTTTCCTCATGTTTGCTTCCTCTCTCAGTGCACAGCTAAGCTCCTCCTGAAGCCTCTCGATGGTTTGTTCCAGCATCTGTTGATGATCGACAGCTGTCTGCTGGGCGACAAGAGAACTCTGCTGAAGTCTGGCCTGATCCTCCTTTAACACCTCGCTTAAAATGAAAAGAGAAGAGCACATTATATTCATTTACATAAAAGGTTTATGACAATCAGCAAAGTGTTTTATTTTCAAGCTCTAGAATGACAATGCAGGAACTCAGTGGAACAAAGTGTTTCCAAAATTTACTTTCAATAAGTAAACTAAAAATGCTTAATTCACTTCTAAACCCAAGAACTATCAATGAGGAGTACATTTACATATTTTAATGCATGTTCATTTTCTGTAATTATGCAGAAAAACTTTGGCTAAACAAAGGACAAACTGGACGAAATGTGAAACGAGACACAAAGACTTGCAAGTGAAATCTACAGTTAATGTTGTTTAGCAGTGAATGTGGGACTCACAGTTGTTTCTGTAGGGCGAGTTTCTCAGATATTGTGCTCTGTAGTTCAGTCTGACTGTTTCTTCTGACTGTGTCTAACAGCTGCTTCTGTTCCTTAATGTGTTTAGAATGCACAGTTGTTTTTCATGCCTATATAAATCAGGTGAAACTAAATTCGAGTCTAAATCTGAAATTGAAATACCTTAATGTTGTTTTGATGTTCATTCTGTATTCGAGTGTTTTCGAGCGTTAATGACTGCACTGTAGCTTTCAGCTTTGAACACTGAATCTCTAACTTGTCGTTCAACACCTGAGACACAAATAGAGAGCGAGAAGTTAATACATTACAGATATGTAATATTTGATATGATAAGATGTACCTTTCAAAGGAAAAACGTTCAAAATAGTTATAGTTTAATAGATAAGGTGAACGTTTCTAACACAGACTCTGAATGTCTATGGTGGTTAGGGCCGTGAGTACCTGAACATCTCGTTCATCGCTCATGAGTCTAACGTTCTCCTGCTCTTGTTTCTGCAGAGACATCTTCAAATTCTAAAAACACAGACACGTTTGATGTGTCGACTTTGTGATTCATATATTGACTACATTACAGTGAGTCAACCTCTCATGTTTTCGTACCTTCATCTCTTTCCTCAGCTCTGACATCAAAGTCTCCTTCACACCTGAGAGGAAACAAAACACTCAGGTTTCATGGGCAACAGACAGATTGTGTTAAGAGAATATACGTCTATATGTGTCATAGTTCGTCGTTTCTGACCAGATTGATCTCTGAGCTGTTGACACTCTCTCTCCAGGCTGAAAATGTGCTCTGTCTTTGTTTTGAGCTCCGCCCTGTTTACTTGTCTGTCAACGTGTAGGGTGTGGCATGCTGCTTCAAGAGCTTTCACCTAATACACGTCATGAGCAAATAACCAACAAAGTTTCAAATAAAGCATTTTCTGAGTCATCAGAACTTATTCCATGACAGTTTGTTCCTGTGTGGATGCTAAGACATTGCATTTTCTTTGGTACTTTTATTAAATGTTTATGAGGTCATCATACATCTTTTCCTGTCCTCTATTTACCTGTCCACTTTTCCTCTCTACCACTCTCTCCATCTCCTTCACTCGGAGTAGCGGTGCGTTGCGGGATTGCTCAGCTTTCAGGTCCACTGCGGTTTCCTGTGCTATCTGCTCCCTCCTCTGTGAATCGTAAAGTACCAAACAAAAGTCAACCTTGCCCCTACATTGAAAATCGAGTTATTTTGTGAAGGAACATTACCTTAGCAGATATGGTGCTCTGCAGCGCCTCCCTGAGTCTGAGGACCTCCTGCTGTGCCTCCTTTCTCTCATCACAGGCCTGCTGCAGTCGATCCTGTAACTTCAACACCTCCCTCCACGAGGAGCGCTGCTCCTCTTCATACTGAGCCTGCAGGATGCTTAACTGCTCATGCAGACGCGCTGCACACAGTGAAATTATAAATGTGACCCCTGCTGGGTTGATAATTCCACCCGCAGATATGTTGAAGTAACACACACACAACAAATGACATTTTTAGGATTGAGCACTGACCTGTATGGGATGGATTAAGCTCTCTGTCCGTTTCCAAACGGAAAGTGGCGAGTTTGAGAGCGTGCAAAAGGCTTTCCAATCGACACACACGCGAGACAAGCGTTTCACAAAGTCTCCATAGCAACCCCTCTCCATCAGCACCCAGGACCTGATGGGTGTTCACTGGACTGACCGGGTGCTTTAAAGAGCTCCTGGCTGAAGAGTTTAAGAGAAGATGACCTGCAGACACTCCCAAAACATTTAGACCCTTCACTAACTCTTCTGACTGCTCCTCAGCTGACTGCAGACGTCTCTGTAAGCTGGAGAGAGACTCAAGGGCAGTGGCCCCCATATTCAGAGGACACACCACTGACCTGGACATACTGGAGACATGAAGAGACAGACAGAATGAATTAAAGTTCAAATCAGATGCATCATTGGTTTTGCAATTTATTCTTTAATTACATTTCGATATTTTCAGCCAGATAAAAAGGTTTTATGTTAAAACATTTTGTGATCTGTACTGTCATACACAAAGTACTGTGGTGGTTACTTTGTACAGTGATGCTATCTAGTGGTATTAGCTTGATACAATGTGTTTACATGCTACTAACTCAGGGGTCTTTTTTAAGAATACGTCATGAGGCAGCATTATGCTTTTGTTTAAAAAACAGATCCAATAATCGACAACCGTCTTGTTTTAAAGCGGTTTTATTAAGTTAAAACCAACTTCCAATCAGTGCAAATCACATAAAACGCACCATTACACGAATGCAAAACATCTTCCTTCACAACACTCGTGAGGCTCCGACCCTTTCAGAAAATAACGTATTTGCATTAACCGAAATACAAAGTAGATGTTTTTGTTGCTTACCTTGAGAGCGCAGCACTTCCGGCTTACCATCGTTACCATAGAGACCGTTTTCCTCTCGTGCGGCGATGGCGTTCTAAACTTCCCGCCCTAGAAAAACAGGCAGACTACAAATAGGTGTGTCTTAACGGATTAGGGATTGTATCGAATTAATACATTCTACAAAACCATTTTAACGCTCTTGTTTAACGTGATGACGATTCCCACTGTCATTACTTAGGTGCAAATTATTGCCCAGAATGCCCACGTTTCCAAATAAAAAAGATGGTCTGATGACGACGTTTCTTAGCGCGTGTACAGCTAGACCAATCACAGTCGTTTGTGATCGCTTTATCATTTAAAGTGTCCCGAGATTTTTACGTAAAATACCATTAATCATAATTTCACTTATTCGATTAAAAAGTTCACAATATTTTTGAAATTTATTTAAAAATATCCACGTGAACTGAACGTATTCCTGTTTAACTTCGACAAGAACTTCATGCCACATCATGTTATTGAGGACAGGTAGTTATTTATTGCAAGATAAAACTATACCACAGTATGCATGTCAGACATTAAAAAATTATACATTTAAAAAGTAAAAGGATAACTATCAGGATAAATGTAAACACGGTTGATCATGTCTCATGTGTCACCCCAAAATCAAAACTCTTTTTAGGATCATTAAGTCCTCCTCCACATTACAGTAATAAGGTGTAAATGTGCATAATCGTTTTGAAAATAAAAGTCAGTCTTGGCAGCAGAGTAGCATTGTAAAAGAAACCATCACAAACTTTCATCAAATCATTACATAATTTCACATTTAAGAAAAATATTTTTATTATATTTACATTTATTTTAAATGTATTACATGTATGTTGTGGATCTTGTGGAAACTGTTTCCCTGGAACAGCCGCTGATGATGCAAAGAAAAAATATGCTCATACAACTTCAAGTCTTCATTTCTTTTGCAGTTTGTTATAACAGGATTTCCCAGCAGCATCAGCAGCGATGGAGCCAGAATGAAGCTCCAGCAGCCCTTTTGTGTTGAATAGACCACGTGACACGTGATTATAAGATCTTCTCGTAGAACAGGAGGTAGGCTTGAGAACTCTGAACTTTGGCCTCTGTAACCGGATGGATGCTGGTGTCACTTACATGGAACCACGACCCTTTACTGGCCTCAACATCACCTAAGAGAAGATACAAATGATTATGTTTGATTATAACAAATACAGACGCACTGTGTTTCCTGTGACATATTTACTGTATTCAACTTTGTGAAGCCACACGGCTGTGTAATAATACTCACCGTTTTCTGCAGAGTTGTGCGTGGACGTTCTGGATTTAACGTAAGCTGTGTAGTGTCCTGATCGCATGGTTCCGCTGTGTTCCACAATGCCGTAAAGACTGTACAACACTCGCGTCTCACTCTCTTTAATTCCCTACGATGCAAAGACACTTTTTAGATATTTTTTAAATACGAGAGGAAGAGATCTATGCAAAGGAAGCTTTTCCCTAAACAAAGCTAAAACATAAGGATGGGTGGTGTGAAACTGAATTTGGTAGATGTGCAAGTGGATCATTTTCTCACCTTGCAGTTTAAGGAGCAGAACGGCGCAAGATCCAGGATTTGAGGGAACTGAACGTGTCGGTTTACTTTACAAACACTGTATGAGACCTGAAAAGAAAGCAAAACATTTATAAAAGGACCGAGTGCTGACAGACGCCTTGTTTGATAAGATAAGGTTTGGAAGAAGACGTTCCACCTGTTGGAATCTTTTCAGGTGAAGCGTGAGCACAGGGGGAGGAGAAGAGATGAGCATCTGCTTCAGTGCGTCTCTGTAAACCCCTTTCTTACCACCTAAACCAACAACAAATGAAGATATTGAGTCAAGCTAAAATGTGACTGTCTAAAGACAAAAAAAAGGTTTTGGTACCTTCCGATGCTTTAGGTCCGGACTGACGTTTTGTACAGGTAACGCACATCAGTCTGTTGTTCTCTGTGAGTTGCTCCACCTCCGTAAACTGATAAAGGCAAGACTCCACTGAACTGTCCTGTTTCCCTGGCGTCTCCCTGGTGGCCAGCGTGTGAAATGCAAGCTCGGGGTCCTGATTGACCACTGTGTATTCTTTAGCATCTACTATCACATCATCTCCATTCTCCATCTCGTGTCCTTCTAATGTTGCGTTCAGCGACATGGTGTTTAGTTCTTCAACCAAACAATCCTCCTCGGCATGGACATCTCCATCCTCTTCCGCGATTTCACTCCCCCCTTCGTTTATTTCTCCCTCCACGGACATTTCTTCAGATTTATGGTCTTCTGATAAGGCAGTAAAGCGGTTGTTGACAGACGTAGCGAGTTCTTGTTGAGGTTCCTCGTCATCTTCATCTTTTTGGGATGGTGAGGCATTAGTGTCGGGTGATTGATGCTCTTCGGTTCTTTCACCGGTTTCCACATCAGCGCTCCCCTCAGGTACCTCTTCTGGATTTGTGCTGCTGTCTGCGTTCTGATCGGTCAGCACATCTAGAGTGACTTTACTCCCCATTTTCTGCTGTCGTCTCTGATTCTAAAGACACAAAAAACAAAAATTCTGCATTTTAAAATGTATTCTTTAGTCCAAAATATTCATATCTACACCACGATGTATTCTATTAACCTGGCGCATTACCTAAAGTTTGTCTTTACCTTGGTTTGTTTCTTGGCCTGTTTCTTGGCTTTCTTCTGTTGGTACTTGCTCCCTGCTCCTGTAGGCATGTCTTCATTCCCGTTGACCAGAGATGCTGTGTTATCTCCATCCTCACTGACACTGCTGCGATAGTGTACCGCTTTCTTCTGACTCTTCTTCCTGTAGGCCTGAAGGAGACACTCAAATCAGTTTTTAACCCCAGAACGTGCTTTTAGGTATAGTTGCAGTAAAAAACATAAATGTCTACCACAGACAGAAGGTTACCTCATCAGCTACAGGAAGAGAAAGATCCAGAAACATCTCGGTCACCAGAGACACAGTTCTGCATTCTTTACACATCACCGTGCTGCTTAACTCTCCACCAAACACTCGCTCGACAAAGTTCTTGGGTGTGCCATTTTTCTCGTACTCTGTGTAAAATAATGCAAAACACTAACAATGTAAAATATTTCTTCAAAACAGAAATGAAACAAAACTTTTTAATGATGTGCAGCTATTTAAAGCTGTGCGAAACAAAACAGCTATCAGATGATTTGTTGAATATTTTCACAATTCATTGTTGGATAAACAATTACCTTTAACAACTTTCTTTGTCTGCTCAGCTTCTAAATGTTTGCCAGAGTTTTTCAAAGCATCCAGAATACCTGAATTTACTCTCTGAAAAACACAGACATTTCTCTTGCTAATTATTACATTAAATCAAAGCTCAATTTCAAAGATAATACAAATCTAACATTGCCATTATGTAGATTCAGTGCGTGTTTATTTCCTATTGTATTATCTAGTATTATTTACAGTACTTTCACTTCTTCCGCCCTCATGCCGTCCAGGAGGTAGCGCAGGAGCTCCTGACTGTCCTGCTGCTGGAATCCTCTGAACCGGGATGCTCTGTGAAGAGTCACACACATCAGACAGAGACAACTGAACGAAACAAAACATTCATAAACTGTTACATTCAAACAGAAAAATCAGACAGCTTTCATAATAAAACACAGACCAGTAATGAACCAAGAGAATCAGCATTTGTCAAAAGCTCCGACATGTATATAAAAATGGTTCAAATAAACAAACATTACTATTATGTTATTAAAGTAAAGGCTTTTTATTAGGTACTACATTCTACTTTCTACAGGTACTCACTTTTTACACACTTGTGTAAATAGTTCCTTTGGGGTCACGGTACCTTTCTTCGTCTCCTGGATTTCATTCAGTAGCTGACACATGGCCAGCGTGAGTGAGCCGGGTCTTTCCAGCTGGATCTGACGAGGCTCCTGAAAACCACACATGATAGATATTAGATATAGAAACAGACAGAGAAGAATTTACTGAGGGCCTCGTGAAGGTATCAGTACCAGCTGAGAGGACAGATCAGGTGTGATGGTGAGACTGCTCTTCTCATCTGTGATCTGATTCAGCAGGTCTCTCAGCAGATGCGTCTGTGACAAATTCTGTCATTCAGATGAAGAAACACAACAACATCACATCTACATTTCTGTTACTGTTAATCAAGTAAATCCACTCGGGTGTGTTGGATTCTTAAGGGTTACCTGCATGACAGCATTGAAGAAACATGTGTTGCCCAGATTACTGAGACCCCTGACAGGTACTGCACCAGAGATGACCGTGGACGCTTTCTGTTTTTTGGGGCTATCATTGTGTTTTGAGTTAAGTTTGTGGTCCTCCTTGCTCTCTTTCTCCTCACTTAGCGTCTGCTCGGCAGGATTCTCCACCACACTCTCTTCCTTTTTGCCTTCTGCAGAGTAAACATTATTGTTTAATTTCACAAATGTAATTGTTTGTTTTAACAGAAACTAGCACCTTTAGTCAACATGAAAATTAGAAGGTCATAGATAACTAAATAAATGCCTAAACATTTAGATAAATGCAACAAATAACTAAAATGCCTTATAAATATATATAAAATATTCCATTCATCACAGAAGGGGTTTGATTTAAAGGGTTATTACCACAAACAGCGTCACCTTGTGACAATACCTAGAGTCTGTAGTAACCCTGCCTGTGAAAACCAGTCACATAATCTAATTTTGTGATAATGAGCATGAAAATTAATTTCACTACGATTTCAATCTTTGACCTGGCATTACTCCGTTAATATTGAAGATATGAAGGTTATATTTTCACTGAATGTTCTTTACAGTATGTAGGATGATTTTATGCATAAAACAGCAAATCACTAAAAAACGACTAATTGGCTTTTCACAGGCAGGGTCACATTTGTAAATATTAAATTTTGTGCAACTGTTGTATACAAAAATTGAGACTGTTTAAAGCTAAGCATTTTTGCATACTGTATATTAAATATTTTTTGTTAACAAACTGCATTATATCTGCCAGCCTGAGCTTTCCTTAGATAAACATCAACTGTTCTTGACAGTACAGTATATGAATGATTTAGCTGTGAAGTCTCATGGCATTGTATAATAAATAACTGTACTATAAATAAAACAATTTTTCAAAGACACTTTCAATAAATAAGAGGGACCTACTCCTGTTAGAGGTTTTCTTGCCTGGCTCTGACAGCACTTGTTTTCTTATGTTTGTTATGAGCTGTGCCAGCTGCCCTGTGCTGGAATACTGGACTTCTTCATCACAGATGTAACACCTTTATTACACATCAGATCAGAAGATGAGAACTCTTTCATGACACAAACTCTGACATATTCTAATGAAAAACGTGTCTGTATCACCTACCAGACGCTCCAAACATCTAAACTGAGCACTAAGATGTGGGGCTCTGATCGTGGTGTTTCATAGTGTTTGATCGCATGCTGCTTATCAGAAAATCTCCCACAACCCTGGCAAAGATCACCATGAGTATTAATACAGGGCTGGCCAATAGAAATGTACTAACATAATGACACAACAAATAATAATAAGAGTAAAAATATAATAAAAGTCTGCAGCTCTTTCTTTTGATAAAAGAGTTCAAATAGAGCAATGGTAAAAGGTCTTTTTTTCTTTTTTCAAGCAAAACCCGCGGTGTACTCTATTGGTGAAACTGGCACTTACTCTGTGGCCGCATTTCAGACACATCCACACAGTTGAAGTTTCTCTGTGATCTTCATCATCTGCTCTCTTACTGTCATCTGAATTTACTGGTTCACAGTCTTGACACAGGTTCCAGTGTTCATTCAAGCTGACTCTCTTCAGTAAACTGTGATCTATTCCTTTACGAATGTGACTACAGGAAATATCTTAAAAACAACAGAGAAAATCAACACTGTTCGGCGTTAAAAGTAATAAAACACTTCCTAAATTAAATACCGGTAGTCATGCACATACCTAATGTATCAGTGGTGTCGTTGGCACCAGCACTTCTGTCTTTCCTGTTCTTTTTGCCCATTGTGGTCTATTATGATGAACACCTGAATGGATTTTAAAACATGGCATGTATATTAAATGTACACCTGATAAAAATCTCTTTAACACTTTTATTCTAATAAATCAAGATAAATGGTATCTAAACGTAAAGTAGCAATGTAGTTTAGGAGCGTGCAATTCACAGCCAGCGGTTACATTTGAGAAAACCAATGACATCAGTTTAGAGAATATGATATTAGCAGATTTAACCTACTGTAATAATATTTGAAGTTCAATGAGATGACAATAAACGGTTATATCAATTTACGAGAACAGCTAAATTATTTGTGGTGTTATTAACAATCATCTAAAGATGCTTTATTAAACAATCCATAGTAAAAAGAAGATTAAACTATCAGTGTATACAACACATAAAGCATGTTCTTCGTCTGGAGTATTTCCGGGTTAGCCTCTATCATGCTGTTCATTTCAAAATAAGAGTCTCAGTGGCATATTTTTAGGCGGGATTTGTAATTCATTAAAAAATATATTACATTAGGTAAATACAAGGCTAGTTCTCCCTTTAAATAGCAGTCTCTCGAAGTTTTTTTTTCTTCAACGTATTTTTTTCTAACAAATTATTTTATTAATTATTTTGAAAATCCCATTAATATATTTTTGCTGTCAAAATACCTAATACCTAAAATATAATATACCTAAAATACATTGCTAAACTTTCCCTTTGATAAACATGAAACTGTTGATTAGTTCTTTGTGATAACTGGGGTAATATGAGGCTGACAGTTACCGACATTCTGCCTAATATAAAGTAATACGGATAAATTACGACAGAAATAATCTAAACATTAACTAAAATCTGGGACATCATGTATCTCTTTCCATGCCAATGTTTGTTGTTACGTATTTTTGGGGTTGGGGTTAACAGTAACAAACATATATTAGTGGTAGTTATGTTTCCTAAAAAAAATTAAGAAACAAATTAGAAATAAAAAATGTAGGAGAATCACTGAACTGTAAACAATTTACTGCCATTCTGTGAATAATATGTAATCATTTAATTCATAAAAAAAATCTGTAGTCTGATTACGAAAAAATGTAGTTTACTCTAAGTATTTGATATTTGGAATCTGATTACATAATCCATATTACAGGTAATCCGTTACCACCCAGCTATGGCGATTAGTGTGTCAACATATAGTGCCAGTGCACTTGCGGCCCGAGCTGAGTTAGATTCCCATCTCGAGCCGAGCGTCTTTTGTCGGTCCCACTCCCCTGTTTCTATTCAATGCTTTCCTGTCTGTTCTTCACTGTCCTTTTAAAGTTAAAGGCAAAAATCCCCCACACAATGATTACGTTTTAAGAGAAATAAATGTTAATTTTATAATGTTTTTAACTGAAATGACACAACCTGAATGACTTATGCTGCAGTACCTTTAGACAAAAGTGACCTCTGGTCTGTGCTCATAATTTAAAGGGACAGTTCACCTAAAATTAATGAAAGTATGACAATCAATCACAATACTTCTAATGCAAGGGTTTTGTGTTTTTGTTTTACAACTTTCTGCCATCCCATACCCTCTGCAGTTCCTCCACAACATAAACCAACCCCTGGGACGAAAACTCTCTCTCCAAGCTGAACTCAAAAGTTGGCAGCCCTACGTACAATGTGGCGGGAGTAACTTTTTGTGTGAGCATGATGATTAAGATTTTTAATAAGACAATCTGTCAGTATTGTGTGTGTGATCTGCTACCAGATTTCATATTTAGGAAGAATAAAAAAAATGCAGTAGTCTGAGCCAGGCCACTTTAGTTTTTAAATCATTGCTCACATGCTCAGACAACTACAGCTGTACCTGCACCACCTGGCAAAATGTTTCCATTGTCTTCTCTCCCCACATTTTCTTATTCGCAAGATTTGTTTAATTATTGTCAAGCAATCAATAAAGTCCAGCTATCTATATATTTATGTATTTAACTAGGACATTTCTTCCAACAAGTCTAGTATATCTACTTTCTGGCATCAAGTGGATAATATGTCATACATACAGCTTAAAATATCTTATCAAAGAACATTTACTCATATACACATGTATGGTAACTTAGGAAATCAAGAAAAATCAGAAAGTTGAATTGTGGGAGCAGCATAATAACATGTCCAAGTTCACCAGTACACCCTTCGCACTTAATCAAGTTCTTGTGAGGTTTGTTCACGAGTTAAAACCAGCAGGTGGCAGTAGTAACGCATAAGAACCGTATAAGTAACCGTATAAGAACAAGAAGCTGTTGTTCTGCATTGTCGTGACCTGCAGTGGGCTATATTTGAGGGTTTTATTAGTCGGGAATCTGTGATCATTTTATAAAATTCAAGATACATTAATCTCGCGCGTTTAGCTCATTTGTATAAAAGGCTCTAAAATATTGCACAGCGCGAATTCTTCACTAGAAGAGGAAACCAGACAGCGGCAAGAAGAAAAGAGGTAAACATAAATTATGTATTTTAAACTTCACATTATTTCCCTTACTAATGTTTTACATGAAAATGTTTTGCTGTAACTAAACTATCAGATTCACAACAGAAAAGTTGTGCATAATAGCTGACACACACATGAACACTGTACAGTTAGTCTTGTGGCTATAAATCATTCCCTTTAAATGCTTTTGAAGTTGGAAAAATGTATTTTAATGTGTATGTAACTTTAGAGATGGTCCCTAAATTCACGAATATCGAAAGTTTAATGTCAAACCAACTTTACACCAGTGAAACGCAGCAATGAACGTGCTTGCTGAACGTGAACATGCTTTATATGCGCCACGCGCTCGTGTGTAAACACATTAAGACAATTTATAATATAATCTAAAATAAAACAGTATACAATATTCGTTAATGTTCCTGTAGGAGCTTGTTCTGTTGACAGACAGAGGCTTCAATTCCGCGAGTAGGCTAGTTTGCAAAACTGTGCGAACGGATTGCGAAAGCGTGGGCACAGATTATGAATTTGTGGGTACAGATTTCAAAAACTGAGGGGACGGTTTACAAAACCGAGAGCACGGATTGTAAACTCGTGGGACAGTTTATTAATCCGAGAGCACGGTTTTGTAAACTGTGGGAAAGTTTTAGAATCTGTGAGTACAGATTTTTAAACTGAGGGAACGAATTACAACTGTGGCCACGGATTTGCGGGTCTTGTTTTTTTTTTCTCCGAGGGGTGATCAGACGGGCTCCGTAAAACCGCGCTCATCTGGCGAGCTTTCGCGACACTTCCGGCCTCAGCTGTACCCATGTAGCAGATTCTTGCACGTTGCTCAGCCGTGTGCGCGTGTTTGAACGGACGTAATAAATGCAAGTTAAGTGTACACATTAGTGATGTTGAAATGAAGCTTTCCGAATCATTGAGGCTTTCCCCTCAAATGTATCATAAAATGGTTCATTACTCGAAGCTTTTCAAAACGGTGCACAACAGTCAAAGGTGGTATCACACACAACAGGTCAAAGGTGGTATCACACACAACAGGTCAAAGGTGGAAACGCTGTCTTTGTGTCCATTTTTTATGTTTCGTACAGTGGTGTAAAGTATTGGAGTAAATGTAATTATTACTGTACTTAAGTATCTTTTTGGGTACTTTGTAGTTGTACTGAGTATTAAAGATATTAGCAACTTTTACTCTCTACTTGACTACATTTTTGAATAAGTATTTGTACTCCTTACTCCACTACTTTTGTAATGACTAATGCAATTACACATTACATTTTGCATGGCACCTAACTTTTTCTGCAGCAGTTTATTTCTGCTACAGAAGAAGCAATATTGCCATTTACAGGGCATTGAAGGTACTATATCTTGTGCATTTTTGCCCATACTGAAACTTGTCAACATGGCTTCTTTATGCGAATGCGGGTGCATTATCAGGTGACATCGCTGGTGTTCTATGTGGGAAGAAGACATGACTGCAGCCGACAATAAGGCCAAAACCAGCATGTCCAGTGCAAAAAGGTTTTGACTTTTGTAATTTTTTACTTAACATTATTTTATTTATCCGTTTTACTGAAGATACCTTTTTGAAGGATATTGGTTTCATGAGCATTTGAGCTTAACTGAGACTTTGGTGTTTGTAATAGACGTAGGCTATGGTGTCGACCTTGATTTGTTGCAATTTTGAGGTGTTCAGTTTGATGCGATTGCTCTCCTCACAAATCAATGTTTCTTGTTTTTCACTGACAAGTGTTGAGGACTAGTGCTGCTTAGAGCCAACATTCAGTACGAGTAAAATACTCAAGTACTGTTAAAATCAGATACTCTAAGACGTTTACTCAAGTCATTTTGGAATTCGTGACTTGTAACTTGTAATGGAGTCATTTTCACGGCAAGGTATCTGTACTTTTACTCAAGTATGGTTTGCAGGTACTCTTTACACCTCTGGTTTCGTATAATACGTCACTTCACATTAATAAAAATAACATTATTTATGTGCTAGTGTTAATGTAGCACTAAGGCCTAGCTAGCTATAGCTATAGTCTATGACTACATTTAAAAAAGAATCAATACATGGAAAAAACTACATTTTTATGAATGTGCTTAGATCAGCAAATCCAGTTGTTCACAGAAACCTTTGTCTTAGTCCTGTAAGTTCATAAGTGAGGCTCATGTAGACATACATGACAATATAAAATAAAATGTTTGTATAACTGTATTATTGTATAACTGTGACGTGTGAATTGGGGACTTGACATTTTATTCTGTGGGTAATAGAAAAATCTAAAGATTTCCATTAACGAACAGGACGTGTTCAACAGTGCGATGTTATTTCTGAATTATTTCTTAGTTTTGCTGCCTTTGGGATATTCTTTCATACGTGACAGTTGTAGTCCCAATTCACTACTGAAGCGAAAAAGACAATTGAGAGCTGCGCGAGTCAAGGGTTCGTGAATTTCTTGAATCAGAATACGAAGCAGTCACATGAGTATGTGTAAAAACAAAGCTTCGGACGTCACTGATCACGTGATTATGGCAAAACGAATCAAGCTCCCGTACAGGGCTTCACTGTGAGATGCTTCATTTTTTGATACAAGCTTCGAAGCCTCGGTGTCAAACGTCACATCACTAGTACACATTATAAAATGGTAAAGGTACGCTATTTTTAACTGTTGTTGTTTATGCGTGTGACAAATATTTATCAAATTCTAAGTGGGTATACTGTTACGACAATCATAAAAAAGTACATGAAGTAAAAAAGAAACTAAATTGATATTATGAAAACTAATACGATAATAACTAATAAAACAATTGTCTAAAGTAGAATTTACTGTTACTGTAAATGAGATGCCTATTATTTATCCGTCTGTTTCAGGAGATGATTGAATAAAATTTGCCTATTATTAAAATAACAAATATGGGATGGGATCGTCGGGTTCAACACCTGAAGTAAGAGCAGAACCATCAACAACAGACCTAGCAGAATTACTACAAGCAATAGAAAGACTTTCAGGTAAGAGAGTCATTCCATTAGCAGCAATGACATAAAACGTATACACGATCTCAGAGAAAGGTACTTATAGATGTATTATCAGTTTTTCACCTAGGATTTCAGCATCAATGGAGGAACATTGATTGGGGGTAGGTTCATTAAAATACATCTAAACTTATAATGTTAAAAAATTGCCTCTGCTTTTATGTTATGTAACTGTATGGGACAATTAAGGCATGCTTGGCAAACAAGGTGCAAAGTACATTTTGTCATAGGAGCATATACATTATAAACAATGTACTCTCACACTCTCTCACACACATAAATATAAGTCACTTCATTATTCATTTTAATACCAAAAGTATAGGTCTTGTTACTGTTAGCAAAGTCCAAAGAGCCATATGGTAAAATATTTGGCTCCTGAAGGACAAGAGAGGTTCGATTATATCATGGCAAGATAGGGTAAATAGTATGACCCTTAACTTGGTGTTTTATCTTGCAATTACTAATAAAATAAACTGAGATCCATAAATGATGTAGAGACTCCAGTACATCAGACTTGTTGGTAGCTGAATGAATTGTTTCTCTTGTGTTGTCACAGGCAGAAAGCAGCACTAAAACAACGTTTAGAAAGCTTCTCTTTGAGTCGTACTCATGTACAATTTATTAAGATCCTGTTAGTCGGAGAAGTTGGTGTAGGAAAATCCAGCTTTATTAACTCTGTCAGTAGCGCCTTGCAAGGACGGATCACCTCAGGCGCGCTAGCTGATTCATCTGCTGCCCATAGCAGTACAAGTTTCACACAAAGAGTAAGTATTACCTGTCTGTATGTTTGATTTAGTACTAATACTGCATTCACATATAAGTCTATCCTGAAACAATATAAAAAAATGAAAACAGGCGATACTGAGATGTATAAGGTGATTTTTTTTTTTAATCAGAATTTGTCAGATATTCTCTGTAGATCAATTTTTTAAATCATTTTTTTCTGATTCCTTGAAGATTTCTGAGAAAGTATGTCTATTTATGTTTGTGTGTGTGTGTGTTTCATAGCTGAGGACACACAGAGTCCGAACTGCGAATGGTCTTTTGCCTTTTGCACTCTGTGATACAATGGGTTTGGAATCATTGGCCGGGTCACTACCAGAAGATATAATCAATGCCATATTTGGCCATGTAAAGGAGGGCTATAGAGTAAGAAACCACTACAATAATTGTAAAAGTGTAACATGAGCAATGAATGTGATATTTGTATTTTTTATTTTAAAATTTAGTTTGACCACAAAAATGCAGTCGCTCAGGACAGTGAACATTATGCAAGGAACCCCGATCTCTGTGACAAGGCTTTCTGTGTGGTTTACATTATTGCTGCAGACAAAGTCAATGTCATTGATGAGCGACTTGTTGAGAAGTTTAGGAAAATCCGCAAGATAATAAGTGAAAAGGGTAAGTCAGTACTGGATTGGGTTGTGTAAAATGTAACAACACGTGAAAAGTGTTTTTCTCTGTCACACACCATTCTGTCATTCTCCATTTCTCCAAGTATGCATTAATACTGTTCATTAAAATGCTCCAACACCAAATAGCAGGAATCTTCTCTCACAATTAGTGTGGGTAAGTGGCATTTATATTAGTGAAATGAGTAAGTACACTAAAATGAAAACATTCAATACACTGCGCTCTATTGAACTCTGCCTGATAAACAAACACACATCTCTTCAGAAGAGCACTGTGACAAATTAGTCTGTGCTTGAAGTTGGGAAAAATAAACTCACAAGTACCTGGCTTTCAGCCAGATTTATATTATTGATGGAGGTACAATTCAATTCATGAATAAGCAACTTATTGAGAGATTGAGGTTAATACAGGAGAACGAAGTGAATAGACATGTTACAAAGGAATAACCTAAAATCATTTAAGCTCACTGTATAGACTATTTACTGCATCTATCCCATTGTTGTAGGAATTCCTCAAGTCATTGTCATGACAAGAGTAGATGAAGCATGTCCACTGGTAAAGAATGATCTGAAGATGATCTACAATAGCAGAAGGATCAGACGGAAGGTATCCGATATCATTTATTGTTTCATTTGAGTTTCACTTGCTTAAACTGTCAATAACAAATTAACATTTTTGGTTCGTCTTCTCTTCCTTTTTAGATGGAGATGTGTAGTGACATGCTGGGTGTGGCAATGAGTTTTATATTCCCAGTGAAGAACTACCATGAAGAAATTGACACAGATGATGATATGGATGTTCTAATACTTAAAGCTTTTGAGCAGATTGTACATCTTGCCGATGACAGACTAATGAATGAGACTGACGACCGATGCTGACTGGGTGTCAGAGATCAGCAGGTCTCAACTACAAAATCCTTTCAGTACACTGAAACATTTCTTCTCCCAAATATCCCACAATGCCTTGCAAAAACCATGGAACGTCGAAGGTCCTTTACTGAAAATCATGTCACATTTTCTGAAGCCTCAGCTTTAAATCACACAAGACAATTCAGTCATGCATGCCAACACAATAAGCATCATGAAATGCCATGTAAGTTTTGAATAGACCTGCCTGTTTTTGATATACAGGCTGTATTGTTTTATTTACTCAAGGTCTATTAGCAAAAACACACATTACACAAACAGTACAATACGCATTTAAAAAAGACAAGTTATGTCGCTGGAAAACAAATCCTCAGAAAACCAATGTGTTGTGAGCCAGTGCTTGAATCAATACTGATTCACAATATGGAATTACTGGTGAGAAGCTGGGCAGACTTCAAAGGTTCAAGATTTTATTTGTCACACACAGTTATATAGAGAATATACAATTAGCAGTGAAATGTAGGTCAGGTCAGCTCCAATGACATTAGATACAGTGAGGGAAATAAGTATTTGATCCCCTGCTGATTTTGTAAGTTTGCCTGCTTACAAAGAAATGAAGGGTCTATAATTTTTATGGTGGGTTTATTTTAACTGATAGAGACAGAATATTTTTAAAAAATCAGGGAAAAAATGTTATATTAAGGTTATAAATTGATTTGCATTTCAGTCAGTGAAATAAGTATTTGATCCTCGAGCAAAACATAACTTTGTACTTTGTGGAGAAACCCTTGTTGGCGAGCACAGAGGTCAGACATTTCTGATAGTTAGTCACCAGGTTTGCACGTGTCCGGATACATTTAGTCCACTCCTCTGTCAATCTTTAAGGTTTCTTGGCTGTCGCTCAGCAAATTGGAGTTTTAGCCTCCTTCACAGAGGTTCTATAGGACTAGGGTCTAGAGACTGGCTAGGACATTTAATGTGCTTCTCCTTAAGCCACTATTTGGTTGTCTAAGAAATGATGTCAACCTTGCAGTTTCTCATGAACGTCTTTCACAGCTATCTAGCAAAATTATGTTTTAATAGGTTCTGGTTTAAAGGGATCCCTGACTAGGAGGACTTTTATGCCTTATTACGAATTGCCGCTTCCACAAAAAATTGTTGTTAGGCCATGCAACTTTATATAGCACTTGGGGTAATGATATACAAATGCTACATTCTGTTCTTTTTGGTGTGGGAGCAGGGTTTATGGCATGGCACCAGCAACGCTAAAGAACACTAACAATTTAACTTATTAACATTATACATTGGCTTCACCTTTTTTTTGCAAGACACTCTTTCTAGTCGTTAAGTGTACTAAATCCTATTTCATCAAATGTCAAGGAAGAAAGATTAGTTGTGACATGGACACAGGAGAGTATTCTGAAAGGCTGCCACATAAACCAGGTAACAAAATATTTTCAATTAATTCACAATAATGCAAACATATTGGGCCTCATTTATAAAATGTGCGTATCGTAGAGCGTGTACACAAATCCATGCCAATGTTCATATTTACAAAACATCAGTCATCATTTGACCTGGAATACAGTGCAAAAAAAAAGATTATTTGTGTAGGACATATACTGATTCAGGTAGTGTTTCTATTCAGCAATATTAAAGCAAATGTTAGTAATATAGCAAAAGCAATCAATGAAAATGAAGTCAATGAAAACCAAGAAGAAATTAAGCTATGTATCTGTATATAATGAAATGAACATGATGAAATGCTTATATATATATTAGTGCTGTCAATCGATTAAAAAAATTAATCGGATTAATCACACATTTTCTGTGATTAATCACGATTAATCTTACATCATAATAATATTTTAAAATATACTTTTACAATTTTAATAATTTCACATTTAATCTTCAAATTGATGTAGAAACAACATATTGTTTTAACAGCGTCATTTTATGAATGAAAGAAAACATTTTGATATTAGTACTGTAACTGATGTCTCTATTAAATTGATTATTTTAACATTAATTATAGTCATTCAACATTATAATTGAGAGCTATCATGAAATATACAGAAATTGAAGGAAGTTCTCAAACACTTTACAGTCTTTAATGCTAAATTATAAATTAAATGCAGAAGAATTCTCATTAAAGCTACAAAATCACATTGATTTCTTCTTTTATTTTGTTCTTTGATTAACATCAGTGACAGGAGTCACAGCAGCACGTTTAAGAACGTGGCCCCTTTAAGAGCTGTCTCAGTACGCAGATCTGACCGTCACCGCACTCCCATTTTCACAACTCTTTGCATTCATTTAAGATTTTATTTTACACTTTGAAGTCTTGCTTAAGAAAATGCTAGACAAAACGGGCTTTCTTACATAATCTTGTATCTTGCACACACAAGGAATTTTCTTAGGTGTTGGAAGCTTCTAGTACAGACATTCAACACAATGACAATACAATATAATACGATTTACAGTCTAAAAGATTCTAAATTGTGCATATATAAAATAAAGACTATTTTACAGAAAATGGGGGATAATAACATAATCCTACAATAAAACAAAAACTATACAACATGTATGACATCTCACCTGTTTAGAAGATTGATGCCAGAAAAAGAAATGTATCAGAAATATTAATACATCCCCAACATACAAAATGTTGTTAAGATTGTGTATTATGATCCTGCCTGAATATATTGTGATCTGATTTTTATCACCCACACCTATTTACAAGCATCTTTACTCACTGTAGTGTCATCAGTTTACAACATGGATCATCCTTTTATATCAGAAAGCAACTTAATTCCGGAATCTCTGAGATTATTTCCAGTCAGATCCAGTTCTCTCAGGTGTGAGGGGTTTGATCTCAGAGCTGAAGCCAGAGCAGCATAACCTTCATCTGTGATATTACACCAACTCAACCTGTAGAGAACAATGAAACTGTTACAATGTGCAAAATCTAGAAGCAAAGTCGTGTTAGGGAATGATAATATCTGTTAACACATGCTTCAAAGGGTGTATCATCCTGTTCACACAAATCCAGCAAACAATGCTATATGTTACACTGGTTTGAAAGGCAGTAAAAATAGAAAAATAGCAAATAGCTAAAATTTCCGAGCCATGCAAACAGACCATTTTTAGCCTACAAATCACTCCTTCCTTGATCCCGCCAATCACAACCAAATACATCTAAACTTTACACCCACAAATACTTATTTAACCGACAATATAATTTCATCATATTTCTGCATTTTATAAGCACGTTTTAAAAAGAAATTGTGATGATCAGAAAAATATCCAAAGAAATGAAGTTGTGTTTAGAGACATCAACCACATGGGTGATGCTTAGCAAAGGGTTAATTATCAAGTTTGTTCAGAGATCAGAGAGATGAGTTTACAGTACCTCAACATCTCCAGTTTACAGAGAGGATTCTCCAGTACATCACAGATCTGCTTCACTCCTGAATCTCCAACATTATTCTCGGACAGATTCAGATTCCTCAGGTGTGAGGGGTTTGATCTCAGAGCTGAAGTCAGAGCAACACAACCTTCATCTGTGATAGAACAGCTCCACAATCTGCAGTGAAAAACAACACACGTCACTTGGTTCATGATACAGTGTTCAGCACTGAACAGATTTAAGTAAAAAAACAACAAAGAATGAGACAAAAAGATCAAATCTGGATCTTATCAAAACAGTCCTGGTTTTACCTCAGTATCTCCAGTTTACAGTGAGGATTCTCCAGTACATCACAGATCAGCTTCACTCCTGAATCTCCTATTTTATTCCAAGACAGATAGAGTTCTGTCAGGTGTGATGGGTTTGATCTCAGAGCTGAAGACAGAGCAACACAACCTTCAGCTGTGATACCACACTTCCACAACCTGTAAAATAAAATGACACACCCTTTACTCTCTCATTTGAAAACACACAGAACCAAGCAATCAATCCAAGTTTTTAAAAAGCTTACATGACATAATCTTACTTTAGTATCTCCAGTTTACAGAGAGGATTCTGCAGTCCAGTAGAGATCAGCTTCACTCCTGAATTTCCTATATTATTCCAAGACAGATCCAGTTCTCTCAGGTGTGAGGGGTTTGATCTCAGAGCTGAAGCCAGAGCAACACAACCTTCATCTGTGACACCACAATCACTTAATCTGCAAGAAACAGTGTGAGGGGTTTAAGAATTCACTTTGTTTCTTAGTCTCTTAAAAAAATTCAGAGATACTTACTGTGCTGAACTTGATTCTTTAAGTACAGGCAGCAGTTTCTGAAGAACTTCATCTGCTGTGTTTATTGCTCCAATAAATTTGTTCAGATAAAACACATCGATCTTCTGTTCTGAGGTTAGCAACGCAAACACTAAAGCAGACCACTGTGAAGAGGAGAGGATGGAATCTCCTACTGTTCTTGATCTCAGATAATGTTGGATTTCCTTGACTAGTGTATAATCCCCCAGTTCATTCAGACAGTGAAACAGATTGATGGATTCTTCTGGCAAGAGATTCTCTCTGATCTTGTGTTTTATGTACTGGATTGTTTTCATTTTCTCCTGAGAGCTGTTTCCTGAGGGTACAAGTAAACCTTGCAAAAGTGTCTGATTGGACTCAACTGACAGGCCCAGAAGGAAACGGAGGAAAAAATCCAGATGTCTATTTTGACTCAGTAAAACTGCATCCACAGCTTCCCGCATATCAGATACGACACAGTTAAAAAATATTGGTGGTTCATAGAACAGACTAGAAAACATACTGAACAACCAAGGTGTGCGTTTGTTAATAAATTCAAGGTGAGCATAAAGAGCTGCGAGATGTTCCTGAATGGTCAGATGAAGAAAGCAGTAAACTTTCCCCTGATACCAGCCAAACTCCTCTCTGAAGATCTGAGTGCACAATCCTGAGTACACTGATGCTTCTGCTACATCAATGCCACACTCTCTCAGGTCCTCATCATAGAAGATCACATTGCCTTTCACAAGCTGCTCAAAGGCCAGTTTGCCCAGTTTGAAGATCATGTCTTCATCATTCTGCTCTTTCTTCTCATAGTCCTTCTGATGTTTGATGTGTGTCTGAATGATCAGGAAGTGTGTGTACATTTGAGTGAGAGTCTTGGGGATCTCTCCTTCACTCTCTGCTTCACTCAACATTCTCTCTAGAACAGTGGCTGAAATCCAGCAGAACACTGGGATGTGACACATGATGTACAGGCTCCTGGATGACTTCAGGTGTGAGATGATTCTGTGGTTCAGACTCTCATCACTGATTCTCTTGCTGAAGTATTCCTCCTTCTGTTTGTCAGTGAAGCCTCGTACCTCTGTGACTCGATCAACACACTCAGAGGGGATGAGATCAGCTGCTGCTGGTCTGGAGGTGATCCAGATGAGAGCGGAGGGAAGCAGATTCCCCGCCATGAGGTTTGTCAGGATCACGTCCACTGAGGCTGATTCAGTGACATCACACAACCTCACACTGCTGTGGAAATCCAGAGACACGCGACACTCGTCCAAACCATCAAAGATGAACAACACTTTATATTCACCGCTGGAGATTTCCATTTCTTTTGTCTCTGGGAAGAAAAGATGAAGAAGATGTAAAAGACTGCGTGTTTGGTTCTTCATCAGATTGATCTCTCTGAAAGGAAGTGGAAATATGAGGTGGACGTCCTGATTCTCTTTCCCTTCAGCCCAGTCCAGAATGAACTTCTGCACAGAGACTGTTTTTCCAATGCCAGCGACTCCCTTTGTCAGCACACGTCTGATGGGTTTGTCTTGTGCAGGTAAAGCTTTAAAGATGTCGTTGCATTTGATCGGTGTGTCCTCTGTTGCTGTTCTCCTGGATTGTCTCTCAATCTGTCTCACCTCATGTTCATTACTGATCTCTCCACTTTCACTCTCTGTGATGTAGAGCTCTGTGTAGATCTCATTCAGCAGTGTTGGGTTTCTCTCATGTGATGTTCCCTCACACAAACACTCAAACTTCTTCCTCAGATTTGATTTGAATTTGTCAAGGACTTCATACGGTTTAAGTTTGTGGCTGTAAGATAGTAATAACACATTACAAGTATTTTATTAATTGTATGAAGTAGATAATTTGTTGAGTGGGTCATGCAACTTTGTCGCATTTAAGTTTAGCCGAGTAACGGTTGTTCTACTGGTAACCAAAAATAATACTGGCTAATAATGGCTAGACGTACTTTTACCTTGCTAACTTATTTGTTATTCCTTTTTGCTCGTTACCTGAAGTTAAGTTTGGGACACAAAAGCGTGCATGCACAGTAACGTTTATGTTGTTGCCAATAAAACTTCTCTAACTTTGTACCTGTGGCTGGTGTCTCCATCTTTAAAGCGCAGAGCCTGAGCCATAGAGCCGTCACTCTTCATGAATATACAGCTGGCCACTGATGAGTCCGATCTTTCTTTCTCAATTAAACTGCAACAGAGAAAATTTCACCCTATAACTCACAGAATCTATCCTCTATTATGAAAATAAATATGATTATTTTGTGTAAGGTGCGAGCATATTACTATGAAATGTAATGCCATTTCGTACAATATCCCCTAAATGTAATGTAAGGTGGAAGAGAGATGTATAAATAACTTTACATATCCTTACTCAACAACTATTACACAAAAACAGTTTGACGTGTAAATATTGGAGGGCACTACAATGGTGAATATATGCTGTTATGAAGACATGCTTTCTGATTCACACTTAGGCAAAAACATTGGATCTGGACAAAATATTTAAAAACATCTTCACAGGACGTCTTGTTTACAAAACACACTTCTACATCTAATAGCGTACTATAACTTTGTACCTGTGGCTGGTGTCTCCATCTTTAAAGCGCAGAGGCTGAGCCATAGAGCCATCACTCTTCATGGATATACAGCTGGGCACAGATGAGTCCAATCTTTCCTGCAGGATTAACCTGTTACAGGAAAAACTTTCTATAAATAATGTAATGTAACTTCTTTCAGTTGCACTATAAGTTAATGTTGCCACAAAAGTCTCGCATTTGCACATTGCCTTAAAAGCTCAAATAGAGTAGATGCTACAGACTTGTGTGCTAAACATTCTGTATTATGAATGCAGTAATGATAATACGCATATCCTTGTATAACTTTACCTGTGACTGGTGTTTCCATATTTAAAGCGCAGAGGCTGAGCCATAGAGCCGTCACTCTTCATGGATATACAGCTCGCCACTAATGAGTCCGATATTTCTTGCTCCATTAAACTGCAACAGAGAAAATTTCACCCTATAACTCACAGAATTGATACTCTAATATGAAAGTAAATAGGATTATTATGTGTAAGCTATGAGCATATAATTATGAAATGTAATGTCATTTCGTACAATATCCCCTAAATGTAATGTAAGGTGGAAGAGAGATGTATAAATAACTTTACATATCCTTACTCAACAACTATTACACAAAAACAGTTTGACGTGTAAATATTGGAGGGCACTACAGGGGTGAATATCTGCTGCTATGAAGACATGCTTTCTGATTCACACTTAGCCAAAAACAGTGGATCTGGACAAAATATTTAAAAAATCTTGTTTACAAAAACACTTCTATATTTCATGCCGTACTAAAATTGTATACCCGTGGCTGGTGTTTCCATCTTTAAACCGCAGAGGCTGAGCCATAGAGCCGTCACTCCTCATAGACACACAGCTGGCCACTGATGAGTCTGATTGCTTTTCTCTTTCTTTATTTCTCCTATGAACATCAGATAGGCTCATGACAGCGCTGCGTGATCTCACACATAAACGACATGTACCAAGATGCTCAACAAACTGATACAGTGCATCATTCATATTGGAAATTTAGTGGCATTTGATTGACATCCTTTGCACTTTATTTTGAGTTGCTGCCCTTTAAACAGCAGTGATAGTTCACCCAAAAATGAAAATTCTGTCATCATTCACTCAGCCTCATGTCATTTCATACCTGTATAATATACTTTGTTCTGATGAACACAGAGAAAGATATTCTGTGACATCATTGACTGCCATAGTAGGAAAAACTAAATGGTAGTCAAAGGTGCCCCAGAACTGTTTGTGTTCTTAAATTCTTCAAAATATCTAATTTTGTGTTCAACAGAACAAAAAAAGCTAAAAAAAATGTTTCCTGCTATGGTAGTGGATGATGTCACAGAACTGAAAATGGCTGACATTCTTACAATTATCTTTCTTTGTACGGAATTTTCATTTTTGAGTGAAATAAAAATGCCCTTTAAACAGCACTTAAGAACTGTAACAAATGCACTTTTTTTAAAAGAAGCTTTTATTTATTTATTTGCTTTTATTTTTATTTTTTCATTTGCTTAAATGTATGTGCTCAAGTCTATGTGAAATCACACTGTAAGACTAAATTACTTCTGTGTTTTGGATCACCCTTTAAATCAAATCATAATAGGTTGGATGTTGTGAGAGAGTTCTTCTGCAGATCTGGGAGCACAAAATATTCAGACACAGGAAAGCATCTATGTTTGAGCTCATTTATTTTTAGGGAAGACACCTCTTTATATAGTGTACAATGTAACATCTGGAAGTAGTCATATGTCCAGGGTTTCATATTATAACCAAATAAGGTATAGGAAATATCTGCAAGCAACCATATAGTGTTAACTTTGTGACTGAATAGTAAAAGAATGTTTAGCTCACTGTAGACCCCCCTCCTCAATGAACTGAACTGAAGAGGCCTTGCATGCAGTATATATTCATTTGTGCAGGTAACTAAAATCTAACACACACTCTATTCAAAACTAACTGCCCCAAAGAGATGAATAAAGCTCTAAACTAACTAAATTTACTCTTTTCTCACAAGTGTGACGTTACCTGCTCCCTGGGAAACATTCATCGCTGGATGGTTTGTCCATAATGATTTGCCTGTGCACCGGTGCTAGGTAACTGTTAGTCAGACGAGTCTGATCTCCTTCACTGGATCTAAATGGAAAAGACAAAGAAAATAAACCAACATAATCAAATGAATAACAATATGCAAACCGTTGAATACAATGTTAACAGCATTTAAAACGTTGTTATATGGTTAATGTAAAGCTTAATGATGCTCCGTATAAGTCCTGTTATAGAAGCAAAGTAAACGGCGGCTATTAAGTGATGACGTACTTTACAAATAAATCCGTCGTTGTAAAAAAATGCGATTTTCCCGTTATGGGTTCACACATTTAATAAACACTAAAGAGCACATCTAAAAGCACATTTCACGCGTGTTTTGAGTCGTATATAAGATTCAATACTCACTTTTTTTTGTGTTTGCAATGTTTCGCAGACGCTCCGATTATAAAATGGCGTTGATTTGAACAAAAACTCACTACCTTTCAGTTTCGTTTTGACGCTTCTGGGAGAAACCATTCCAGAGATAACGGGGCCGTTCACTGACACTAGGTGTAACGGAGTTAAAACTATTATTTTCTATAGAACCCCTGGTTTTTTGTAAATTAAATTAAAATAGGGACGTGTATTATAGGATATCTAACGTCCCCTGGCCTTGGCCCTTGTGGTAGGTGTACACCTATAGTACATGACTGGCCCTCCCTATAAGCGAACAAAGCGGCTGCTTAGAGCGTCGCCGCCACTAGGGGGCCACCAAGCGCACATTAAATTGCAGCTTTTTTTGTGATGTATTCACAGCACACAACCATTTTCTCACATAGGGCCGTACACACTAATTTTTTTTGTGGTGTGTGTCAACATTTGTGAAATTACAGACTAAACGCAACATTGCAATATCAAAATAAGTGAGGTGGCCAATCAAATGAAAGGAGGCGGGAGTTACTGGTTATAGAGCCGAGCAGTGACCAATCAAATCAAAGAAGACGGAACTACTGTCACGTCTTCAGCTGCTCAGCAAGACTACAGTTGAAAGATTGCTGTGCAACACTGTAAGTGACTCAAAACATTCAATATTTGACAACTGTTTTGTGTTTAACGGTAGAAATGTTGAACATGCAAACAACAAAATGCTGATTTAGATGAAAAATAAGTCATTTACGTGATTCATGTAATTTATAATTATCTGTCAATTCAGCTTTTTATTTGGGATAAGGGCCTTAAGAGGCTAAGAATAATTGTGTGCATGTTGTAAATTAATTTGATGGTTATCAAGTAAATACACAAAATAAAAAAAAGAAATCATCCTCAAGGGCTGTGTGGCTGTAAAAGGGTGTCTATAGGTTGTGATAAAAATAAAAATGCAAATAGTTAAATGCATTGAACAATAAATTTCACAATCTTTGTATGGTCTGTCTGTGCTCAAAATTTAAAGGGACTGTCCATCTAAAATTGGATGTAATGAAATTATCAATGTTTTGACAATCACAATACACTTGTAATGTAAGGTTTATGCATTTTTGTTTTTATTACATTTACATTTAGTCATTTAGCAGACGCTTTTATCCAAAGCGACTTATGGATGAGGTAAACAATGGAAGCAATTGGAACAACATAAGGACAACAAAAAGCATAAGTGCAATAAAAGGAAACTGGTCTCATATAGCCTACCACAGTATACATAGCTGAGGGTTTTTTTTATGAGTAGAAAAGAGATAGAAGTCAGAACTGATCAGTCAGGTGTTGACGGAAGAGATGTGTTTTCAGACGGTTCTTAAAGATGGCCACAGAATCTGATGATCTTGTAGCAGCGGGCAGATCATTCCATAAATGTGGAACCGATCCCGAGAAGGTACGTGAGAGATTTTTTACCTTTTTGGGATGGCACCACAAGACCTCGTTCGTTTGCAGAGCGTAGGGATCTGGCGGGTATATAAGTCTACAGTAGTGAGTGAAGATAAGGTGGGTGCCAAATCAGTGGTGGTCTTGCAGGCCAGGAGCAGAGTCTTGAATATGATGCGAGCGACTATAGGGAGCCAATGTAACTTAATGAAGAGAGGAGTGACGTGCGCTCTCTTCGGTTAATTGAAGACCACTCTTGCCGCTGCATTCTGGATCATCTGTGGGCTTGGTTGTGCAAGCTGGAAGTCCAGCTAGTAGCGCATAGCAGTAGTCCAGTCTGGACAGAACAAGAGCCTGGACTAGGACTTGTGTAGCATGCTTGGATAGGAAAGGTCTAATTTTCCTAATATTGTAGAGGATGAATCTACAGGACCGGGTGGTGCTGGCAACCTGAGAGGGAAGTTAAGCTGATCGTCGATCACCACTCCCAGGTTTCTGGCCATTCTGAAAGAAGTGATGGTTGATGAGCCCAGCTGAATGGTGAAGTTGTGATGAATCTTTGTGTCGGCCGAGATAACAAGCAGTTCTGTTTTTGCAAGGTTCAGCTGCAGGTGATGGTCTGTCATCCAGAGCGAAATGTCGGCTAGGCATGCTGAAATGCATGCAGAAACAGTCGGATCGTCAGGCTGAAATGACAGGTGCACTGTAAAAAAAAATCCCGTGAAAAAACAGATAAAGTACTGGCAGAAAATTACCAGTACATTTTCCTTTATTTTACGGACATTTCCATTAATGCTACAATGCAAATGAATGCAGTGCAAAATGTAAAATACAGGTACAACAACTGTAAAAATGAACACGGAAAATTCCTTCATATTAATACAGTATATTGTGCCCTATTTTTACGGCTTTTTTTTAGAGTGTGGAGTTGTGTATCATCCAAATAGCAGTGCTAGAAAACCCATGTTTCCGAATGACAGAGCATAGGGATGTCATGTATATACTGTAGAGAATAGCAACAGACCAAGCACTGAGCCCTTAGGCACCTCTGTGTCGAGATGTTGGGACTCAGAGACCTCACCTCTCCAGGATACTCTAAATGACCTACCTGTGAGGTAAGACCTGAACCATTGTAGCACCACTCCAGAGACACCCATAGCCTTGAGGGTCGACAGGAGTATGTGGTGGTTGACGCTGTCAAAGGCAGCAGATAGATCTAGTAGGATAAGTACAGATGATATGGAGGTGTCTCTTGCCAGTCTCAGGGCTTCAATGACAGATGACCTTCAATTTTTATGACATTCATACATCCCAAACACAGCTCTCTTAGCCTCTTTGATGCTGCGGGCTAGATTGGCCATGGCTGTCTTCAGGCTCTCCTCATCTCCAGCTCTGAAGGCAGCTTCGCCTTGGAATTATAAGTTTAGTATTTCATTCATATAGCAAAAATGATATGAGGAACAAATCTCTTTTATACGTAAAAAATACCCTAAAAAAAGATACCCTAAATGGAACTTTTAAATGGGGATTTTTGGAACAGGTCAAACGCCTTCTGATTCTGACAAATCACTTTCTGCTTAGAATTAGGTTCAATCTGCAAAACATTCATTAAAGCAATACATTTTCAAGTAACACAATGTACTTATAATTTTTGTTAAAACATGAAATTAGCGTTGTAATGTGTAAACAAAGTTACATTTACATGATTTTTTTATGACACCTATTTCAGATTTTAGGACGCATTTTCTTGTTCAAATTAAGCATAATGGTGTATTCTCACTTGTCCCGGTTGCTCTCAACGGTGCCCGAGCGCGACAGAATTGAAAACGCCCTTGTTACTGAGATTACATCTGTTATTGACACCAGGCCCAGCGAACGCCAGGTTCTGGAATGCACCTATCTACTACATTGATAGGTTGAACACCGCCTCCACACAGAAAGAATATCAATGACTATTTCTCTAGCCCCGCCCACTGGTTCACGCATGACAATTCTGAAGTAAAACAAGTGGCGCGAGCAAGCAATAAACAAACATGCTGTTAAAGATATCTTGTGCCATCCCTGGTTGTGGGAGAATACTGCATAACCTTCCTTCGGATTCCGAATTAGGAATGCGGGGTTAAAGTTTATTTTTAAAGACGTTCCAGCTCATGTGGGAAAATCATGGAGTGTTTGTTCATTTCATTTCTCAGAGGATTCCTTGGTGAACAAGGCAAAAAGGTTAAAAAGCAGTGCTGTGCCATCAATATTGGATCCGATAGGAATGGCGCAGCAATCTTATGTGAGTAAAACATTTTTGTACTATGCGTCACTATTGCTTTGTTAGAGATCGCTTGATGTGCCCTGAGCACTATTCGCACGAGATTAATATTACCTGGGGACCTCTAGTCATTTGTATTAATTGCAGAGGTTGTCTGTGATCTTAAGCCCGTGCGAATCGGGATCTCTGTGATTTGGCGGGCTCATATATCATTTTTCAAGGTTTTATCCACCGTTTGCGAATAATGGAGGCTGTTTTGGTATTATTTCGGGTGCTGGGTGATATCCATAAGTTACCGGGAGTCTCCCGTTTGTTTATTTATCATGGAAACTCTCGTAACATTTGAGACCCGCGATCGCGGTGATCTTTTGTCCGGTTCGCGATCACGGGTATCAAATGCTGACAGGTACGGTCATATATCATTGAACGAAATACAACTAATAGGCTAAAGTAAAATCATCCCGTGCGAATGCGTCACATGAAATACTGATGTGGGGAGGTAATTTATAAATCACAGGAGGTCTCCAGATAATACAAATGCCATGCGAAAACTGTGAATGGTTCATGTGTAACCTAACGTTACATCTCTTCAGTGCGGCACGCCCATTAAAACCGAGCGTTTGTAGAGCTGGCCTCAAAACCCGGGTAGAAAATAGCCTATTACTTATTGATTTTGATGTTTTTGAAAGGAAAAATCACGCGAACGTCATAAGTAGACCTCATATAACAGTATAAAACAATAAACAAGTACAGTTCATCACACCTTTAAATGATGTCATTTTTCATGATCATTTACTTATTAAAATCTTATTGCTCATCTGTCTTATAACGAAACGTTTGGGAAATAGCCTATATATTTAAGTTTAGTTTACAGTGAAATTAACTTGTTGAGCGTTTAAATCGTAAGGTTGTGCGATCTGTGCACTGATGTAAACGTTTGCACTTAGCAGTGTTTCACCAGCAGAAAGCGACATTTTTTTTTCTTTTTTCTTTTAAAAATTTGTACAACAAAATGGCATCAATAACTATACAAAGGAAACTAATCTGGTATGGAAGGCTCAACACAGTAGATCCATATTATTACCAGACAAAATAAATATTACAACAAACCATAAATCAAAACATAAAATAAACAAAGTAAGAAAGTAAATTATATAAAAATAATTTAATTACAACAGATTATACAATACAAACAGATTAAATAATTTTAATGCCTTTTGATTTTTCATTTTACTAAGGGCATCTGAGAAGTATTTTAGATCCTTTCTTAATACAATAAACAAAGGAGGAGATTTAAAATATCTGCATTTATGTATAAAGTGTTTCGCTAATAATATAATAATATTAATCAAATCGTTCAAAACAGAGCTCTCTTTGGTAATTCCAAACAATATAATTTGTGAAGTGAGAGTGAGAAAGCGACATAGACGGTGTAATGATTTTGGATGACGTAAAAGGGCGAGTGGGTTATGGCTAGAAGTGATACAGCTACGTCATCTGGGCATGTGCACTATAATACCGCACTATTTTTATATTGTTGTATTGTTAGGTTCAGGGTTGGGGTTGGGGCAGGCGTTAGCTAATGTAATTTATATTCATTTTAAGACAAGATTTTGCACCACAACAGGTGTTGTGCCGAAAAAAGCACGCCTGCCGTGAAAGGCACCCCCGTCGCGGGAACGCGCATTTGCTGAAATTCTTCTAAAAATAGAAGGCAGAAACTGCGGTGCTGTTTAAATCCACTAGATGTCCTCAGTGTGTTAAATTACAGCAATAAGCCCCTCGAAGCAGTTATAAAATGCAATTGCTTTTATAAAACGGTTACTGCATACGCGTAGCATAGTTTCATAAATACAAATCAGGCATTTTATAAAGCAATTATTATTAAAAATTATTTTATAATTTTATAAAGCAATACAAATCAGGACCAGAATTGACCGTTTTATAAATTACTTTTCGTATGGATTATTTCAGACAATAAACTTGTAAAGTGACATATACTGTGTAACAATGTACGTGCAAAGAGCAATTGTACTGCTTTTCACGACAAATCACATCATTTAAATGAGCATGAAACTCACCCCTATAGTTCACCCCTATTAACTATATAAGACCTAGAACTAAAATCTGCTGAGGCGAACACGAGCAAATTTAAGAGGGGGGTGCTTTTCACGGCAAGTCTGTCTGCCAGAAAGTGCACCCTCCCGTATCTCCCACTAGGAACGTGTCACAAGCATGAAACTCACCCCATTTAACTGTATATAACTAAAATCTCATAATTTAGTTCTAATTGTTACAAGAAACTTTTTTAATTTTGTAATTTTGTTTTTAATTTTAATTTTGTTTTTGACTTTTTTTCTGTAAAAACATCTCGATGACAAAATAAATAATGTAGCAATTAAATAAAATATAACTGCTAAAATAAATAATGAGTAAATAATACATTAAATACTGTCAAAACCCATATCTTCAAAGCTCGCATTGTTAGAAAAGTGGAAAAATAAACATTTCCAAGATACCTCGACAAACACAAGTTAAACATAAACTACTTGGCACAGGTAATAAATCAAATATTGCAGCAAGGGACACTATTACTGGCATGCAGGACACAAGTAATCCACATCCACTGGAGGGCTCTGTACACAATCATGTTGGTACCACCTTTCACATCTGTCACAGCAAACCTGGGAAAACAGTGACATGTAGTGGTACATGTTTTGAATTATAGGGTATTTCTAAAAATAGGTGATATCTGAATTAACTGACTTTTAATATTCTTACTATTTCTTTGATTTTG
The DNA here is from genome assembly GCF_024868665.1 of Triplophysa rosa. Classification (NCBI taxonomy): domain Eukaryota; kingdom Metazoa; phylum Chordata; class Actinopteri; order Cypriniformes; family Nemacheilidae; genus Triplophysa; species Triplophysa rosa. Next base: position 19,452,835 of record NC_079903.1, on the reverse strand, counting down.
GAAGTTCTCAACAACATAATGTTGTGTTCTGACCACAATAGGAATTTCCTACATCACACCTTGTTCAATAGAGAGTAATCACAGATTTCTACACAAAATCAGCACAACATTAATAATGACTGCATTAATAGATGATGTAGAAAGATGTAATTACTACTGCAACTGTAAAAAAATCTGGAAAATGACATTTTTTGTACATTTTGTAATGTGAATAACTCACCCATTGTGTTTTACCCTTGTCCTCCATCCCACAATAAAAGCACAGGCTGCTTAGATCATCTGCATAGACAAACAGTATTCAACAAATATGTTCAGACCAAAACAGTTTGCATTGCACAGCAAAAATTCACTAGCGTAGAGCTGCATATTTATGATAGGCCTATTAAATGCATAAAACCAACAACATGAAGTGATTAACATGCTGAGCAAAAAAACGAAACAGACCTGATTCTCTGAGGAGGGAAGTAGCTATGTCAAGCCTCAACTTGTCCACTGCCTTCTGTGAAGTGTGAATATTTATCGCCTCCCCCTGTAAAATGTTCTCTGCAAACTGAAGAGAACTTTGATTAGCAAAATGGCACAAGCAATGCATTATGTCAACCGGCACTAGGAAAACACCCCATAACACCCAATGTACTTGTTACTTTATGAAAGAATGGCATCTACACTAATATTTGTCTCTCTGTTTCATTCTTATTCCAAGGTCACCGTAGTCCAGTTTGTATCCAGTCCAGATGACTACTGTAGGCACCCGGATCCGGTCCAAATCCAATTCATATGATCACAGTAGTCACCTGGATACAATCCGAATTCAAACTAGGAGGTGACCACAACAGCACTGACAACTAGACGAGTCTTAAAGACAGATCGCCTGTGAAAACTTTGTCAACTAGACGACCATCTGCACAAATCCTCAGCTAAAACCATGAGAACCAGACCAGTCCTCTGCAAAAAGGACTCCATTCACCTGTGACCATGAATGAATATTATGAATGATATCAAACCACAAGAGAATTTAATTTAGCTGGATTATGACAACTGTTGTATATTCCACTGTTTTGCACTCTATCTACCATTATCTATCTTATTTTTATTTTTAAATATCCCTGCTTGTAAATATATATACAGTATATAGTACGCACGCACGCACGCACGCGCACACACACACACACACAGTAATATCTGTATGTATCTGTTTTGTATATATTTTTATTCTGTTAGTGTTATCTGTGTGCACCAAAGGTCTGAGAGTAACGCAATTTCAATCCTCTATATGTATGTACTGTACATGTGGCAGAATTGACAATAAAGCAGACTTTGACTTTGGACTTTGACTCTAATTGTTACTGATGGTAACAGCATTTCACACCCACTTTTAAGGCCAGGACACCACAGGATGAGCCATCTTGCTGACATCTATGAGGGAGACTGCTGCATGTCCACCTTGAGACATTGTAGCCCTTTTTCCTCATGAATGCTCTAAAGGAAATATAGTATGTGTGAAATCTGTTGCACATCACAATTTAACAACTGAAAAGACACAATTACAACTACTTTTTAAATTCAATTTTACCTTGTAGACTCCAGGCATCTATTCATCTTTGTGTCAGTTTCTCCTAGTGGATCCATGAAAATGGTTCTTTTCTCGTGTGGGTACATAACCTTTTATTATTGACATGGAATCACAACATACATTAGGCAGAAACCTATGGTATTAGTGATATTGTACAGTATGGGGTATTGTAGATCAATTTTAATAATTGAGGGCATGTATGGATTGCCCAATGTAGTTAAAGGGATAGTTCACTCAAAAATAAATTCTGTCATGAATGACGCACTCTCTAGTTGTTCTAAATCTGTTTGATTGAACACAGAGAAAGATATTTGGAAGAATGCTTGTAACCAAACTGTTCTTGACCACCATTGACTCCCATAGTAGGGAAATTTGCAATGGTAGTCAAAAGTGCCCGAGAACTGTTTGCTTTCCTTAATTTTTCAAGATATCTCATTTTGTGCTCAGCAGAACATTTCATTACGTACATTTACAACTGATTGCCTCTATTTTTTTAAGTTTGCAAACTTAAATATCATCAGTGAGCATATAGCTAGTTATTTGAGTAACTGTAAATTTTAAATAAACATTAATTTAAATCAAAATATATATTTAGTGTTTGGTTCATCTTAATTTAATGCAACTCAAAGTTTTGAGTACTGACAACTTTAATTAATCTGTAACATTATTTTAAACAGATGAAAAAGTGAAAGCGAAGTGACGTGTGGCCAAGTATGGTATTCCATACTCGGAATTAGTGCTCTGCATTTAACCCATCCAAGTGCACACACACACAGCAGTGAGTAACACACACACACCATGAACACACGCTAAGAGCAGTGAGCAGCGGCGCCCGGGGAGCAGTTGGGGGGATCGGTGCCTTGCTCAAGGGTCTCACCTCAGCCATGGTATTGGAGAGCACTAATCCTGGACTCCCCCCACCTACAATCCCTGCTGGTACTGAGGCTCGAACCGGCGACGTTTGGGTTACAAGTCCACAAGGTTACAAGTTCCCTGCGAGTGCGAACGTCTGGGACTCTGGGTATCTGAGTGAAAGCATCTGAGTGTTGCACGTTCAGCGATTACGTCACATTTTGGTAAAAACCCTCACTAGAGGGCATATGTTTGAAATTAAAATATTAGAGTATGGTTGCATCTATTTTTTCAAGTCCCCTGAGCTCTAAACTTTAGCGTAGTTGTAAAAAATCAAAACAATATTTACTGCTAACTTAAATCTCTGCTAGAGGTTGAATGAACACAAAAATATTAGTTAGTTCAACTTTTTGGCACATTTTGAGTACCAGGTACTTTCCATTATAAGTTAGTTATACTGTTTGGGTTTATAGTGCATTTGGCAGAAAGTTTTATCCAAAGTGACTTACATTGCATTATACCTTTACATTTGTATCTGAGTATGTACAATCCTCTGGGGTCGAACCCATGAACTTGGCGTTGCTAGCTCCATGCTCTTATCACTGAGCTACAGGAAAGAATAAAAAATAAAAATATTTTTTCTTACTACGGTACTCAATGAGGTCCAAGAACTGTTTGGTTATAAGAATTTTTCCAAATAATTTTCTCTGTGCTCATCTGTGACATTCTCGTCGGTCCCTAGTCTAGTTTTTCCCGTTTGTGCCCAAGAACGTTACTTTTCCCACGCTCCCTCATCATTTACTGTTTTCACCTCTTCCTCATCTAGTTCATCCCCTTCACCTGTTTAGCCCTTTTTATCTGTTTTATTTCATTTCTCCCCTTAGTTCAGTTCTTTGTCGAGTATTAATGTAATGTATCGTACCATGTTCCGTGGATTTATTTGGATTACCCTGTTATTTGTTCCCTTGGATGTTTCCCTGTTTTTGGATTGTATTATTTTGTTCTGTTTATGTTTTGTGGATTACCTTTTTGTTCCTGACTACACCTTTTGTTATTAAACCTTTTTTACTTAACTCCTGTTCCTCTTGGATTTGTCATCAGTGAACGTTACATCATCAGAACAAAGAAATGTGTACAGATTTGAAACAACTCGAAGATGAGGAAATTATGACAGAATTTTATTTTTGGGTGAACTATCTCTTTAATAAATGGCTAATTTTGTGGAGTGTATATATCACTACAGATAAAGAGCTTGAAGTAGCAATCTGAATATCTGGATCAATCTGAAAGTAGTCACAAGAAATACAAAATCACTTTTACATGAAATACACAATATTTGCATATTTGCATCATTTACAAAATGTGAAATCATTATAATCCAGTACAGACCCGGATTCTTCCAAAGGTTCCCTTCCAGATTGCGTTCAATGCATAGCTGTCAATTACAGCTGCCCTCACTAGCATTGCACTTGTTGTATTTCCGAACAAGAACTGTCAAATATGCATTGATCACCTATAAAAACAAATTGTCCCACAAATGGCATTATGTGTTAGACAGATTGTACTATTATCAACTATATTGTTGTTGAAGTGTTGCTGAATTTTAAGACAGGGCCTGGTGCCCTGTCTTAAAATTTGCTCGTGTTCGCCTCAGCATGAAATAACTATGAGATTTTAGTTCTAGGACTTATATAGTTAAATGGGGTGAGTTTCATGCTTGTGCCACGTTCCTAGTGGGAGATACGGGAGGGTGCATTTTCTGGCAGACAGGCTTGCCGTGAAAAGCACCCCCCTCTTATATTTGCTCGTGTTCGCCTCAGCATGAAATAATTCTGAGATTTTAGTTATAGGACTTATAGTTAATAGGGGTGAACTATAGGGGTGAGTTTCATGCTCATTTAAATGAGGTGATTTGTCGTGAAAAGCAGTACAATTGCTCTGTGCACGTACATTGTTACACAGTATATGTCACTTTACAAGCTTATTGGCTGAAATAATCCATACGAAAAGTAATTTATAAAACGGTCAATTCTGGTCCTGATTTGTATTGCTTTATAAAATAATTTTTAATAATAATTGTTTAAGTTCAAGTTCAAAGTGCTGTACATTTCAATTAAGATCACATACATCTCATTTCAAACTACAAAAACAGTAATAAAAGCAAAAACAATAAAAACCAGTGGAAAAAAAACATGCTTAATGGTAGGCTAGATCAAATAAATACGTTTTTAGACGAGATTTAAAAATGAGAAAAGAGGGGGCCACTCTGACCTCTATTGGCAGGTTGTTCCACAGCATAGGGCCAGCTACAGAGAAAGCTCGGTCTCCTCTACATTTAAGTCTGGACTTGGGAACCATAAGGAGATTCAGGTTGCTGGAACGCAAGTTTCTAATGGGGGTGTAGGGATTCAGCAGCTCTGACAAATAGCTGGGTTCTTGGTTATGCAGGGACTTATAGACCAATAAGAGGGTTTTAAAAACAATACGGTGCTGGATAGGCAGCCAGTGAAGGGTCTTCATAATAGGGGTGACGTGGTCATATTTTCGACTTTTTGTAATGAATCTCGCAGTGGCATTCTGAACCAGTTGTAGACGGGTAACTTGTGACTGAGCAATACCAAAATACAGCGAGTTGCAGTAGTCCAAGCGTGTGGTGATAAATGCATGAACAACTGTCTCTAACATAGAAGCGTTTAAGAAGTGTTTGATTTTAGACAGCAGGCGGAGTTGGTAGAAGCTTGAGCCAATTACAGTGGAGATATGCTTGTCGAGTTTTAGCGACTCATCGAAGTGGACACCCAAATTACGCACATGAGAGGATCTAAAAGTTGATAAGCAGCCCAAATCAGGACTGGTGGCCTGAGACTGAGCAGACGGACTAAAAATAATCACCTCAGTTTTATCTTCATTTAACGTTAAATTTTTTTGACCTAGCCAGATTTTAACCTCCTCTATACAGCTTAAAAGGGTATTCAGAGCTGAGGGGTCATTCCTCTTAATGGGTAAATAGATCTGGGTGTCGTCAGCATAAAAATGAAAGGACACCCCATGCCGTCTAAAGATGGAGCCCAGAGGAAGCATGTACAGGGAGAAGAGGGAGGGAGCCAATATTGAGCCTTGAGGCAGGCCACATATGAGTGGGGCAGTGGAGTATGAGAAATTACCTAATCTAACAGAGAAATGTCTGTCAGATAGAAAAGACTGAAACCACTTGAGGACTGTCCCTTTCAGGCCCACAACAGACTCTAAACGGGATATTAAAATAGAGTGGTCCACGGTATCAAATGCTGCTGAAAGATCTAAAAGAACCAGGACCACAGAATCACCAGAATCTGTAGCTAAGAGAATATCATTTAACACTCTAAGAAGGGCTGTTTCCGTACTATGAGCAGGCTTAAAACCAGACTGAAACATTTCTGTAATGCAATTATGTTTAAGGTAGGACTGCAGTTGGTCAAGCACAGTTTTTTCCAATACTTTTGAAATAAAAGGCAAAACAGAAATGGGACGAAAATTGTTCAGCTTAGAAGGGTCCAGTGAGGGCTTCTTGAGAAGTGGGGTGACAGTAGCTACTTTCAGAGTAGCAGGAACTGAGCCAGTAGAGAGGCATTTATTGACAAAAGACATAAGGCCTGGCCCTACAGTATCAATGATCAGTTTTAGAAATTTAGGGTGTATGTGTCATGTGGACAGAAAGAGGGTTTCATTTTAGCTGTAGTGTCTTTGAGTGATTGTAGAGTGATGGGTTCAAACTCAACGCAAGAAACAGAATGCGGAGAGAGCAGAGGAGATACCGTCTGGGAGGAATTTACTACGGGTCTCAGGTTTGAAATTTTGTCGATGAAGTGTCTCAAGAAACCCTCACATAGAGCATCAGAGGCACCAGCCAAGGTGTTGTCAGTGGGATTTATAACAGAGTTTATAGTAGAAAACAGTATTCTAGGAGTGGATTGGTGTTTTAAAATCAAGTCAGAGAAATAAGAAGCTTTAGCAGATTTTGCAGCGGACTGATAAAATGTTAAACTGTCTTTAAATAACTGAAATGAAATATGCAATTTATCTTTCTTCCATTTGCGCTCTGCCTTTCTACATGCTTGACGCAGAAGACGAGTGTCCGAGTTTTGCCACTGAGCTGTCTTATTTTTGTGCTTATAGGGCTTTAGTGGGGCAGTGATATCTAAATCATCCCGCCATGCAGAATTTAGAAGACTTAAATGCTGGTCAGCATCCAGGTCCGGTAGAGATGAGTCTATAAATAAATGAGAGCTAGACTCTAAAAAACACTGAGTAAAGTTAGGCACAAATTTGGAGGAATATGACCGAGATAACAATATATCATTCTTAGTAGCATGAGACACATTAGGAAGTGACATGGAAAATAAAATCGGCTTGTGGTCTGAGAGCATAAAATCAGAAATCTCAATGTCAGAAACATCAAACCCATCGGAGAGTACAAGATCTAAAATGTGTCCCTGGAGATGAGTGGAGTCATTTATCCACTGAACCAAATTAAAAGAGTCAATTAGATTGATAAACTCCTTTGATAGCGGGTTACACTGGCAGCACACATGAATATTAAAATCACCCACCAACAAAAAGCGGTCGTATTTTATTGCTGTATTGCCAATAAATTCTGAAAGTTGCTGTATTAAGTCCTTTGCTGAGTGAGGGGGGCGGTAAATCACCCCGACTAAAACAGGACCATTCCAGTCAAGATGTATTAACTGAGCTTCAAAGCTTGAGCACACATCCACTGAGACAAGCCGACAGCGATCACGAAAAGAGTCTTTTAAAATAGATACTAAGCCTCCCCCTTTCGTATTTTGGCGAGGAGAATTAAAAAAGAAGCAGTCAGCCGGAACCAGGTCAGAAGGAGTTAAATCGCCCACCTTGGTCCAGGATTCGGTGATCAACATAAAATCCAAATTGTGGGTAGTGAATTAGTCGTTCAGCAGGAAGGTCATTCACCAGAGAACGCGCGTTAATTAACGCCATTTTGGGTGGACGAATGACCTCTGGAGAAGGCGAAGCTCTGCTTAGCGAGCGCAGGGCACCAGGTGTCACTCCGCAGCGCCGGCGAGAGGGGCCGATCCGGGGAGGGCCGTCCACAGGACCGGGGGAGATAGACACGGGGAGGAGAGATACAAGCCACCTGTAGGGCCGACCCAGCGGCCGCCAGTCCGCAGATCTACGGCAGAAGGACTCTTTGGAAGGGCCAAGCCAGGAGCCAGCTCGAAGGTGAGCCTTCAGACCTCCTCGGCACCCGCGTTTCCTTCTGCGCTTTCTCCGCGCAGTGATGAGAGGCAGACGCCGTATGCACGCCGGAATGTCCATGAAGAATTCCCCGTGCGTTTGATTGACAACGTGTTCCATGTCCGACTTATTATAGCTATCCACAAACAAGGCTCGGATATCCAAAAAAGATTGGCGGGTATAAGAAAAAAGTGCATCACATTTCAGAGGCCAGACAGCCATCCATAAACCTAAAATGAGGAGCAGCAGACGGCATGCCAACAACACAGGCGCCATCTTCCATAATTGCTTTATAAAATGCCTGATTTGTATTTATGAAACTATGCTACGCGTATGCAGTAACCGTTTTATAAAAGCAATTGCATTTTATAACTGCTTCGAGGGGCTTATTGCTGTAATTTAACACACGGAGGACATTTAGTGGATTTAAACAGCACTGCAGTTTCTGCCTTCTATTTTTAGAAGAATTTCAGCAAATGCGCGTTCCGAGACGGGGGGGTCACGTGTGCCTTTCACGGCAGGCGTGCTTTTTTCGGCACAAACACCGGCCGTAGCTGTATCCTTTCTAGCAAACAACCCTTCAAGCAGTGTGGCGTCATCAAATGGTGGTCTTCGTCTCGCCTCAGTGTTTACAGTTAATTTAGCAACAGATCAGAATATTGTAAGTGTGTATTTGTGTTTGTAATGCGAATTTGAATTTAAGGGAGTTTAGTGTCAGTCTATGTATTTTTGTGAATGGCAAACTTGTCAGATTATTTGACTGCCACTACAAATTTAGAATACGCTTCAGTGTGAGATTACGGTCGCTTCAATTGCTTCGTCTATGAATCTCAGCATGTGAGTTTGTTGCTTTTTCATGTTTCAGAACTGATTTATTGTTATATAATGTATGTACACATCGGTCAACTTCGAGAGTTTCACGAAATTATTGTTTTTTATCACATGTGTTTTTGTGTAATTTAAGGCTTTTGAAGTGTTCAGTATTTAAAATGTAGAGTATTATTATTCAGACCGCTGTTGATAGTCTGGCTGGAACACCCCGCTGAAACCGCAAATGGGTTGTTCCAAATCCGTATACTGCGTAAACTGAAGCATATTTCAGACGCCATCTGACCAGAGGCGTGTCCAGGATTTTATACATGGGGTGGCAAAGGCGGAACTAGAGCACAATGAGGGGTGGCAATACCTACACACATCTATCTTCATTTTCGCAGTTGTATTGTAAGGATTAGGAATATTATAGATTCCTAATTATTGATCCCTATTTTAGTCTGGTTCAGATCTTTTTTTTTTGATCAGCAAAAAAAGGAAAATCTTTTGCCTACATTAAAAATGCAGAGGGTTTAGGTGATTATTACCATGATGACTTCTTTCTTTGAACAATAGTTAAGGAATAAATAGTGTTCACATAAATTGTTTAAGGAAAAGGAGAATTCTCCCCTTAGAGGACTTTTACAGTACATGTTGTTTCAAAGCAGTTTTACAAAGGTCACAAAATAGTGCCTTAAAATCTCCCATAATCATATGTGAAAATATACATAATTCTTTTTTCAGGTCTGTTTCCCAGCACAATTTAATCCAAATTTGTGCTAATTTGTATTGTTGTTTCTGAAAGACAACTGCAGACATTTGATATAAATTGATTGCTGATCATAGAACAATTTTGAAAAGTGAATGTGATCTGAAATTTTTTATTTATCTTCCAGGCTATATCATATTTATAAAAACAGACACATTCTTTATACATAAGTATGAATATGTACACATACGTGCAGTTGAGTAAATAGCTGTTTATGACAGATGGATCTATCGAGATCAGATTGACAGATGTAGTCCTTACCTTCTAGCATGCACAGCGACCCTTTCTTTTCCAGCAGTTTCCAGCAGCGCACATTTTATTTCTCTCTCTCTCTCTCTCTCTCTCTCTCTCTCTCTCTCTCTCTCTCTCTCTCTCTCTCTCTCTCTCTCTCTCTCTCTCTCTCTCTCTCTCTCTCTCTCTCTCTCTCTCTCTCTCTCTCTCTCTCTCTCTCAGGTACCGAAATTTGTTGGCACCGATTGATTTAATGTGAATCGATACTCTGTAGTACCGACGTAATTCGGTCGGTGCCCTTAAAAGTACCGAGTCCGATACCCAACCCTACTAGTACTACTGCTTTGGTATATTTGATTTACATTCACACCTACATGTCTCTGGAGAAGTGCGTTTTTCTTTCGATTCGACTGCAGTTATACTACCGCTCCTGCCTGAGGATTCACGCTGCGATCAGGCTGCTCAAATGCCGACAGACACGCACATCTATCCGAATATTAGCATTGATAGATTTTGAGCAAAAACAACGCTGACCACAAACTTATCCAAAAATTGTTTGTGCATTACATTAGTACCCAAGTCTGTATGGATGGAATGGCTGGGGTCGGGCCAGATGTTATTCTCGATCTCCCTGGGGTGTTTCCATGAGGGCCGCTTCTGCTTTTGCCGCGGCTGCTGATGGGGTGGTGGTCTCCTCTTCGACGTCTTCTTCCGGGGGGCCGCCTGAGTGGGGGGCGCCGGAGGGTGTCGAAGAGGACCAGGGCTGCTGGGAAGCAGACGGTGCACAGGACTCGACGACTCGAGGTGTCTCTCCTGGACCACAAGTGTGGACATCGTCCGACCCAGGGCCCGCACGGTCACCTTGGTCGCCTCTAAGCGAGGTCTGTGGCGGTGCAGAGTTCCTGCATAAGCGCTGAGTCGGTCTTACCCTTGTGGAGCTCTCTCGACGCCTTGGCCTGATGGACCTGCAGCATAGCCATGGCGGAGAGAGGAGGCAGCTTGGCCCGCAGCAGTGTAAGGTCTCGACACCAGAGATGCCGAAAACCTACATGCTTTGGACGGGAGTCTAGGTCGAGCCCCGCAGGTGGCACCGCGACGGCACACTCCACCTGGGGGACATCGACGTATCCTCTAGCTGCCTCACCATCGAGGGAAGAGAGGGCGACAGAACTAGTTTGACGTGGACGCGCCGAAAAGGGGGCATTCCAGGTCATACTAAGTTCCTCATGCACTTCCAGTAACCACGGCACTGAGAGCGGGCGCGGCTTGGAGCCGCGCTCAAACCCGAGGTACCATGTATCCAGCCGCGAGTGTTGGGGAGAGGCAGTGCGGTGCACTGCAACCCAATGCTCACGGTGGCCCGGGAAAGCTTGGCTGACATTTCGACGTCCGCTGCTTCCTGGGCTCGACCCCCCGAGGGAGGGAGCTCCGAGGAATCGTCGGATGGCAATAAGTCACCCTCTGATGCTGCAAGGGACATCTCATCATCACCACGCACCGTTTCCGAATACGTGGTTGAGAAACAAGATGGTGGGACCGTCACTTGGGGAACAGTCAGACGAGCGAGACGAGGTGCGAACGGTCCGCAAGCCAGTGGCTGACAGATTAGCGCTCACAGTAATCCTCATATCACCCTCGCTGCTCGCCGTAGCGGACGGCAGGGCCGCTGCTGTCATGGAACGGGAAGCAGACGAGGTGGTGGCTGAGGTCCCGTGGGAACACAGCCACCCGTGAATGCAACGTCTGTATCCACAAAGGCTGCCCCAGTGTGCTGGAAGCAGACATCGTGTCTGTCCCCCTCCTCGATGAGTGTGTTGCACCCACGAGAACAGCGGGACATGCCACGCTGGAGAAATTTGCTCTTTTAGAGAAAAAACTCGAACATTTCTGGAACTGCCGAGACGCCCAGGGGAAGTCGCCACAGGAAGGGACAGTCCACTGCACCACGTCGTAAGATTCCAGCAGTAATTCGGCGTAGAGTTTGAAGTCTCGAAGTCGATCATGTGTGAAGGCTCCGAAGAACAAAAGGTGAATGAATGCAGCACGCCGTCTCCCTTTTATACCCGGATATCTGGGGTCGGAGTCCGGCATGCAAATTCCATTCGCCAATTTCATTGGCCTTTTCTAAACTAGTCAGAAGTTGATAGGTTCTCAAGGGCGAACCCCATCTGTCGGTTCGACACAACGTCGAGAGACCGACAGAAAGGGAACTATTTTTCAATGTTTTATGCAGTGTGAGAGACTGAGCTCTATGTTTGTTTTATTGGAGACTTCTCCTGTTGATGAGATGTTTACAGTGACAGTGTTTATTTTTGGTTTTAAAAATTTGTAAAAACAAAAAGAGGAAAGGACGGCTGTTAAACTTCATTTTGGGAAAAATGGCTATATATATTAGTAGAAGTACAAAGTGCTTCATGAAACAAATTGCGTAGTTGAATCAGTTTTCAAAGGGTTTATAAAAACAAGACAAAGGGCTTGATTTTATGTTTTATTTGTCTATGAAGGAGATGGAAAAGTTCAAAGACATTTGGAGTGCTGAAAATTTGTTGTGTTGGGTAGAAAATAATGTATTGGGTTGCGTTTCCCGATAACGTTTTCTCAGAGCGCGCTACGAAGACTCTAAAGGTACACCTTAAATACAGGTATACCTTTCCTAGGTGTGTTCCCCGAACTATACCTTAGGATGTTGCTTAAGGTAAACCTTCTTACGTGTGACATTATCAGGTGCTGTCTATGGCAGTGGTCCAGAATACATTTGAATACATAAAATTTGAAGACATAATTGTAAAAGACGAATGTTTCTTCATTCCAGTTTTGTTATGAACTTAGTTAGAACCGATAACGAGGACATTTAGAGAAACGATTGTGCAAGAGTTTAATGGCTGTATTTCCAGACTTTGACATTTTATGATTATGCACAGTATTTAAGGAAAATATATTTAGCTATTTATTTACACTGTGTTCTGCAGTTATCGTATTTGATGCTGTCCTATATTCTATGCAGTCGGATTATCTCCTCCTCATGCGCTCATAGTGTGATGGTGAGATTGAATTTTTATTTAAGATTTGAGTTGGCTTTTACAAGAAGGTGCATGAAACAATTATCAATCAACACAAGCGCAAATAACTCTGCAGGTTTAATCTTCATGATAATGAGGATATTTAAGGTCAAATTAAATGTGTGTGAGGCATTAATGCTTATAATCGTTTTTATCACACTTACTTTCTGCAATCTATAACTTGAGTTCACTAAGGGCGTTTTCACACATAAGGGTTTGTTTCGGAACCTGGTGCGTTTTCTCTCTTGGTTCGATTCGTTTAGGCATATATGTGATCACGGCAATCGCGCTAGGATCTGCCCCAAAACAATCGCTCTGAGACCGCCTGAACAAGGTGGTCTCGACCCGATTGCAAACGAACTCTGGAGCGGTTCGGTAGACGTGTGAAAGCCATCCGACCCAACGGACCAACGAACCAGACTGTATCACAATGTACGATGGGTAATTATGTAAAGTTGCGTGACGCAAAAGGGATTGTTTTTCTAATGGCTCCCTGTAACAATGTTCAAAGTAAGGAAGGAAGGAGGCGGGAACCGGCGAACGTTAAACCCAACTTTTAATAAAATAAACAAACAACAAAACGAAAGTAAAGTGCTGACAGCTCCCTCACAGTCGACTGCCGGCCACACAAACATAATAAAACATAACATAAAATCCAGGCCTGGTTCTCTCTCGTCCTTCTTGTCCTTTTATGCTTCCCGTGCTCTGCCGTGAGATACGCGAGACAACGCGCAGCTGACGCTCATTATCACTCTCGTTACCAGCCGGAAAATAAACAGATGCACTCTGACCAATCGAATGAGTTTACTCACGTGACTTTTATTAACAAAGTTTGGTCCTTTAGAAAATATTGCCTTGTGAATGCGAACCGAACTAAAATAAATTTCAATATTGTAGCGATTTAACCCCCGGTTTCGGAACAAAGCAATCGATACACAGGTATGAAAACGCCCTAAATCACCATCGGTGTTGCCAAACTGCTCTGTCTCCAAAATGTCCGTACGCATGGGTCATAGTTTGCGTGCAGGTGTTTTCAGTCAAGTTTGTTTTTATAAATCCCATCTTTTGTGTGGGAAGTGGCTTGCGCCTCTTTCAGGGCATGTTTTCTAACCCTAACCGTACGCAACGGTTATAAATGAGGCCCTGGTCTTTACTGAGAATATTGGGTAATCTCAGTTTGTATTGGTAATGTGTTTGTTATTTTTCTAGAATTCTGTATTACAGTTTTTCTCAATTGCTTAAACACATTTCTTGAAATTATGGCTCCTTTTCTCGAAACTCGAAACACAAATTTATAACTTCTCACCCAATTCCCTCAACATGCTATTTTCAGGTCAAAATGAATCTCTCTTCTCAAAACCATTCAAACATTCAAACCAAACGTTTGCCCCAGACATGACACATAAGCCCTGAAAAACACTCACACTACAACTAGTCTTAGACACTCGTGAGATCAATTCAAAACACTGTTAGTAAAACCTCTTATTGGGATTCAAAAATAATTTGACAGCTTAGTGTTTATTAGAATATACAACCTAAAAGAGTGCAGATAGAGCAAAATGCAACAATGAGCATTAGGAAGAAATGAAACATTACACTACTGTTAAGAAATCTTAGATAAAAGTAGATGATACCAGGCAAGAAAAGTTCAAAAACAAAAGAACAATATGAACTGGTCATGCAACACAATACAGTATACAACTGCACAAATAACATTTACATTCAGGCATTTAGCAGATGCTTTTATCCAAAGCGACTTAAAGAGAATAAAGGACACAATACAGTAAAGCAATTTGTAAAAATAGAAGGCAATAAAAAATATGGCATTCTCTGCACCTTTGGCCCAATTTCGTAAAAGTATACTTGCAGATTTTCTGGTAACACTTCAGTATAGGGGGCAATTCTCACTATTAACTAGTTGTTATTAGTATGCCTATTGTTGGCATATTGGCTGTTTATTAGTACTTATAAAGCACATAGTCTGCATGACCATACTCTACATCCCTAATCCTACCCAATACCTAAACCTAACAACTACCTTACTTACTATTAATATGCAAGAAATTAAGAGTTTATTGGGGAAAAAGTCGTAGTTAATGGTTTGTTAATAGCGAGAACTGCCCCCTATACTGAAGTGTGACCGATTTTCTTTACTGTAATTAGTCGTCTCTGAGTTCTGCAAAAATATGGTACAAAAAAGCTACAAATACTAATTTGTAAACTTGACAATCACAAATTTGAGGGTCCACACGTGCTACAGTTTACTGGATACAGAATTGTCATGGCTCTGCTTCCTTAGTCATGTTTTTCTTGGTCCTGTAGCAGAGCCATGGCAAAGTCTTTGGTTATGTGTGGAGAGAAACATATTATTGTCCGTTTGACAGTAATATACGTTCTCTCCAGTGTCTTGTCATTGGCCCCATTCCTCTCGTTTCCTCGTTATCCTTCCCTGAGTGTTTAATGTCTCACACCTGCCCCATGTCGTTATCCCTCGTTTGTGTTTCCTATAAATACCTTCTTGTTTCTTTGTCTTGTGCTCGTGCATTGTATGTGTTTGGTGCCTGTACTGTGTGTTCCTGTATCGTGGTCGTGCTCTTGCCCGTGTCCCTGTTCGTGTTTTGTGAGTTTTGTGAGTTTTGTGCCTCGTGTGATTTAAGACGTTTGGTCGTGTCTTTGTGTTTAGTTTATTTGTCTTGTTTTCATTTTGCCCCCTCGTGGGAAGTCTCTTGTTTAATGAGGATATTTAAGGTCAAATTAAATGTGTGTGAGGCATTAATGCTTATAATCGTTTTTATCACACTTACTTTCTGCAATCTATAACTTGAGTTCACTAAGGGCGTTTTCACACATAAGGGTTTGTTTCGGAACCTGGTGCGTTTTCTCTCTTGGTTCGATTCGTTTAGGCATATATGTGATCACGGCAATCGCGCTAGGATCTGCCCCAAAACAATCGCTCTGAGACCGCCTGAACAAGGTGGTCTCGACCCGATTGCAAACGAACTCTGGAGCGGTTCGGTAGACGTGTGAAAGCCATCCGACCCAACGGACCAACGAACCAGACTGTATCACAATGTACGATGGGTAATTATGTAAAGTTGCGTGACGCAAAAGGGATTGTTTTTCTAATGGCTCCCTGTAACAATGTTCAAAGTAAGGAAGGAAGGAGGCGGGAACCGGCGAACGTTAAACCCAACTTTTAATAAAATAAACAAACAACAAAACGAAAGTAAAGTGCTGACAGCTCCCTCACAGTCGACTGCCGGCCACACAAACATAATAAAACATAACATAAAATCCAGGCCTGGTTCTCTCTCGTCCTTCTTGTCCTTTTATGCTTCCCGTGCTCTGCCGTGAGATACGCGAGACAACGCGCAGCTGACGCTCATTATCACTCTCGTTACCAGCCGGAAAATAAACAGATGCACTCTGACCAATCGAATGAGTTTACTCACGTGACTTTTATTAACAAAGTTTGGTCCTTTAGAAAATATTGCCTTGTGAATGCGAACCGAACTAAAATAAATTTCAATATTGTAGCGATTTAACCCCCGGTTTCGGAACAAAGCAATCGATACACAGGTATGAAAACGCCCTAAATCACCATCGGTGTTGCCAAACTGCTCTGTCTCCAAAATGTCCGTACGCATGGGTCATAGTTTGCGTGCAGGTGTTTTCAGTCAAGTTTGTTTTTATAAATCCCATCTTTTGTGTGGGAAGTGGCTTGCGCCTCTTTCAGGGCATGTTTTCTAACCCTAACCGTACGCAACGGTTATAAATGAGGCCCTGGTCTTTACTGAGAATATTGGGTAATCTCAGTTTGTATTGGTAATGTGTTTGTTATTTTTCTAGAATTCTGTATTACAGTTTTTCTCAATTGCTTAAACACATTTCTTGAAATTATGGCTCCTTTTCTCGAAACTCGAAACACAAATTTATAACTTCTCACCCAATTCCCTCAACATGCTATTTTCAGGTCAAAATGAATCTCTCTTCTCAAAACCATTCAAACATTCAAACCAAACGTTTGCCCCAGACATGACACATAAGCCCTGAAAAACACTCACACTACAACTAGTCTTAGACACTCGTGAGATCAATTCAAAACACTGTTAGTAAAACCTCTTATTGGGATTCAAAAATAATTTGACAGCTTAGTGTTTATTAGAATATACAACCTAAAAGAGTGCAGATAGAGCAAAATGCAACAATGAGCATTAGGAAGAAATGAAACATTACACTACTGTTAAGAAATCTTAGATAAAAGTAGATGATACCAGGCAAGAAAAGTTCAAAAACAAAAGAACAATATGAACTGGTCATGCAACACAATACAGTATACAACTGCACAAATAACATTTACATTCAGGCATTTAGCAGATGCTTTTATCCAAAGCGACTTAAAGAGAATAAAGGACACAATACAGTAAAGCAATTTGTAAAAATAGAAGGCAATAAAAAATATGGCATTCTCTGCACCTTTGGCCCAATTTCGTAAAAGTATACTTGCAGATTTTCTGGTAACACTTCAGTATAGGGGGCAATTCTCACTATTAACTAGTTGTTATTAGTATGCCTATTGTTGGCATATTGGCTGTTTATTAGTACTTATAAAGCACATAGTCTGCATGACCATACTCTACATCCCTAATCCTACCCAATACCTAAACCTAACAACTACCTTACTTACTATTAATATGCAAGAAATTAAGAGTTTATTGGGGAAAAAGTCGTAGTTAATGGTTTGTTAATAGCGAGAACTGCCCCCTATACTGAAGTGTGACCGATTTTCTTTACTGTAATTAGTCGTCTCTGAGTTCTGCAAAAATATGGTACAAAAAAGCTACAAATACTAATTTGTAAACTTGACAATCACAAATTTGAGGGTCCACACGTGCTACAGTTTACTGGATACAGAATTGTCATGGCTCTGCTTCCTTAGTCATGTTTTTCTTGGTCCTGTAGCAGAGCCATGGCAAAGTCTTTGGTTATGTGTGGAGAGAAACATATTATTGTCCGTTTGACAGTAATATACGTTCTCTCCAGTGTCTTGTCATTGGCCCCATTCCTCTCGTTTCCTCGTTATCCTTCCCTGAGTGTTTAATGTCTCACACCTGCCCCATGTCGTTATCCCTCGTTTGTGTTTCCTATAAATACCTTCTTGTTTCTTTGTCTTGTGCTCGTGCATTGTATGTGTTTGGTGCCTGTACTGTGTGTTCCTGTATCGTGGTCGTGCTCTTGCCCGTGTTCCTGTTCGTGTTTTGTGAGTTTTGTGAGTTTTGTGCCTCTTGTGCCTCGTGTGATTTAAGACGTTTGGTCGTGTCTTTGTGTTTAGTTTATTTGTCTTGTTTTCATTTTGCCCCCTCGTGGGAAGTCTCTTGTTTTATATATGTATATCAGTTTCGTTTCCCCCATTGTGGGTGTTTTTGTTTCTGTTTTGTCTATCATTTAATAAAAGTATCTGTTAACCCTTCACTGCCTGCCTGCGCTTGGGTTCTTCTGCCAGTCCTTGACACAGAATAGTGACATTAATCTAATATAAAGTGTGTACTGTAATTATACTGTATGTTTACAGTAGTATAAAACCCAGTAGATGATTCTAGAATGCACAATTTCCTGTGCTCCTGTTCATATTATCCTGAGATTCTGATTGGTGTGTCATCGGTTTTGCTACTGAGTGTTTACTGATGGATAATGTGTGCTATTTGAGTTTACATGACACTTCAGTTCATTATATTATGTGTTTGTGTTTTCTGAATGAGAACATGGTTAAACCTTCGCAAAATGAGGCTGTTTTTGTGTGGGGTTTGTACAAGTTGGTGCATTGTTCTGAGAATGTGTTTATAGTTGTCAGAAAATGGTGAATTGTATGTTAGCAATCGAGAAAAACAATATAATTAATGTAAATAAAGGTGTTATAAAAAAAATCTCTCTCTGAGTCAAGAGAGCAAGATGGGTTGTACCAAGTAGTTGGGAGTAGAATTAACTATTTAAAATAATTAACTTTTGTATAATAGATTTTTTTGTTTATTTCTACACTGTTGATAGTCTATGATTCAATAGTTGCATAGAGGCAGTGTTTGAAACCTCAAATCGTAAATGTAGGTACATTTAAAATATATACATGAAACATTAATCATACATCTTTATAATGAAAATATGTATTCAAACCTAAAATATATGATCTTAACTCTTTATGTCCCATAATTAATATTATTTGATTTTATTAGTTGTCATGAAGGTTGTTTAATGCTGAAAGCAGTGTGATAACTGTAATTTTGTGTTTGTGACGTTTTGTGTGAATTTGTCTGAATCCGTTTCTCTCAATATGCAGAATCAGTGGATGTGATTTGTCAGATCTGCATATGAAGCACCATTATGAGCAATACACATACATCTACAGATGGAGACTCTTCTCCACAGTCCAGGTAATTATGCTAAAATCTATGAGAATAATATATATTTTTTATATTTTTCCTCAAAAAAACAACAACAACTCACCATCAGGTTTCTTTGAGTTAGAAATCCCTTGTTACATTATGTCCCCTGACCAGTCCCTCCAAGATTTATATATGCAAGTCAATCCACGAAAAAGTAATTTAATAATCTTTAATCAAAATCTGAAAATGAACTTCTGCTATAAAATACTCATCTTCTCTGATGATGATGTTAGTTTGACAACTTGGGCACAACATCTATTGAAAGATCCAGACTGAATTCCAGTCATTTTCTAGCGTAAAAAAAAAGAATAACTAGAAAGAATACTAGTATAGTATGCTCCACTGGATCCAGCCATCTTCACAATAAAGCCATTCATTGCTGGAGCTGTGATCTTTCTTAATGTACAGGGCGTCTAAAAGTCTTTTAAGTGGTTTCTGCTGTTATGAAGAAAGAATCCAGAATCCCACGTCTAGGGCTGTCACGATTATGAAATTTGATTGACGATTAATTGTCTAATAAATCATTGCGATTATGACGATTAATTGTCTGTTTTTGAGCTTTGACATTTATTTCTCATACATTTTTGATTCAGCGATTGAAACGACCATATTGATCTGAATACAAGACTATGTTTTTTTCTTGGAAATACATCAGAAAAAATTGGGTCATCATATATTTAAGGTTTAGGCTTTTACCTGTCAATAATACAACCACCAAATACTTGTAAATGAAGTAAATTGATCAGGAGTGAATTGAAGCCACCATTAAAATACTATCAGTCATAGAAAAGCTTCTAGTCTGTTTTTTTTCTCACTTGCAAGACTACAATCAAAGTTTACTTCTATGTTAAGGAGATTTTGGTAGACTGGTTTTCACACTGAAATAATATTAAATTGTACTGCAGGTTATTTTTATGGTATGTGCTTTAGTGATTGTGTTGTGGTGGTACATTTTACAAGTGTTACCATGCTTTAGTAACAAAATATTCACTAAAATATGCAATATGCAGATACACTACAGCTCTCCCTAGTGTCTTCTATAGAGATGTGCGATAATTGCGATGATCTGAAACCATCACGATGAGGTCAAACAATCGCGATGAGACGATTATTTAATAATCGTGACAGCCCTCGTCTGCGTTTTTCTTGATCACTGAGGCTGAATGACTCTTGGCGGAAGTGGATGTTAGCGACACTGTTTGATGGTGTCACTGGCTTTTCAGTGTTAAACTTCAATAGAAAATAGATGTTATTTGTGAAATACAGTAATTAAAATACAGTAATACACCAATCTGTGACAGATCAAACTTTCCTGGAGCTGTATTGTTAGTAAAAAAAAATGTTTATCTTCTGATACAGTAATACAGATTAATCTAAGAAATATTACCAGTTCACTCACAGACACATGTGAAAAGCACTGTGTAATTAAAATTCATTTGTATTAGTAATGTATAAATTAAAAGAGCATTTTAACAGTAATCTGTTGTGTGTTATAGTTCAGTTCATCAGGAGAGATCAGATCCAGAGTTCAGCTGTGTGTCTATGAAGAGTGACAAGTCTATGTCTCAGCCAACAAACTTTAAGTGTGGAGAAACAAGTCCTGCTCACAGGTATATAGAGATAATCTGTGACTGTGACAAATTAATGTTTTTGTTGATTACACAGGGTTTTTCCTGGCTCAAAATGAGGCGGAGGTGGTGCCATCCTGATCTTGTGCACACACGCACGTGTAGGCCTACCGTACCTTTAAGTGGCATATACAAACACTTAACAAACAACTTATTAAGGGTTCTTTTTAGAAAATATTAAATTAATTCAACCAAACAGAAAATGTTCAAATCAAATGTAAGCTTTTATCATTTTTAGCCCACAGGAGCCAACTGAATTGATCAGTCTTACTAAATGAGCAAAGCTCATTCACATCCTGCGTTTTTTTTTTTTGTTCAATGAGCTTTGAATGATTCGTTTCAATTGTTTAAACAAATCAGTACAAATGAGTCATACGTTTGTGAGTAGTTCTGATCAAAGTGAGCGTTCTTACAGGCGAACTCGATGTGTAAAGTGTATGTTGTGTAAACAGATTCAACGAGCCATCTGCACTTAAAACTTCAGTTACACTGAAGAACACCACGTTGATTTAAGAAACATTTCCAAGAAATTGAACGTACAAGAATGCAAAATAAACAATATTCACCTGGACAGCCATGAAATACAGCTAATAGAGCTCCTAATATATGGAAGCATATTGGTAGCAATTTTTAATTTGAAAGGCAATACGCAAAATGGCAATGCAGTATGTAAAATGACAATGCAATTATGTATTTAAATATACATTTTAAATGACATATGTGCAACATTAGGTACAACATGAAAATAACAATTCAATGATCTAAATTACTTTTGTCAGTTCCTACACTAGTTTTAATATGTAATTTAAATATATTTTAAACGCTCTTTAAGTTGCAAAATTAAAATGAAAATGCTTTCCCCGGATTGATTATATATGTTTAATATAGTCAAGCAAAACTGTAGCAAAATGAGAATTCAAATGTTATTTTCCAGAAATGCATTAACATTAACAGGTTGCACATTTGGGATTGCATTTTCATTTACACACAGCGCGCTGGGTGTTGCAAAATTCTATGTGGACTTAAAAATGCATTTCGAGCTAGCCACGCCCCCTCCTCGATACAGCGTCATTGCGTGAAAGCGGAGTCAGCATAGCTCGTTACGTGCGTTGTTTTGAGGTGTTGGAAACACGTATGGCTGCAGAGCTGATAAAAGCATTATATCACGTATATAACACGTTTTCATCATAAACACATTCAGTATTTGTTGTCTTCTTAGTCAATATTTTCACATAATCATTCGAAAACAATTTTTGTGGCACAACGTAACCTCAGGAATTGATTTAAAGTGGATCAGTCACAGCCCAAAGTGCAGCATCCGGATGAATAAGAAAGCAAGCTTAATAGGCTGATCTCCAATTTGGCAATGTATATGTATATTATTTGTGCACTTGGCCCTTACACTGCCTCCAGCACGAAAGTAGCACAGTATAGACAGGTGTTTTTTCACGTGGATTGGTCGTGTTTGTACTGTACAGATAAGGTATACCTTGATAACTGAAGTTACCTAAGAGTGGTCTCACAAAACGACCATTTCTGAACTATTGTGTGAATATATTATCAATCAAAATACTGAGTGTGTTCCTGATGAAAACGCGTATGCACGCGAATGAGCAGAGGTGGAAAAAGTACAAAAATATTATTCTTAAATACAATTACTACTACTTTGATGAAATTGTACTTGAGTACAAGTAAAGTTACCAGTCAAAAATCTACTCAAGTAAAAGTAAAAAGTAGCTTGTTTAAAATTGACTCAAAGTAAAGTTACTTAGTTACTTTTTAAAAGCGGGAGGGAGACCTCTCCTGTTTTGTGCAACACCAACATTAGTCATAGTGCCTAATTTTATATACAGGTACATCTCTAGAATATCATGAAAAAGGTCAATATTTTTTGTCACTCATTTCAGAAAGTAAAACCCATATATTATATAGATTCATTACACATAGAGTGAAATATTTCAAGCCTATGTGTAATGAATCTATATAATATGTGGGTTTCACTTTCTGAAATGAGTGACAAAAAATATTGACCTTTTTCATGATATTAACATTTTTTGAGATGTACCTGTATTAAAACGGGTTACAAGTGCACTGCAACAAATAAAGATTTTTTTGCCTTATTTTGCAGAAATATCACAGAATCCTATAGCAGAAATATTAACGAAACATTTCTTAAATCAATGAATATTTTCTTCAGAAGTAAGCCTAAGATTGTAAGCCTTATTTTCTTAATAAATAATCAATGGTACACACTGCTAAGTTTCAGCAGTGAAACCACATATAAATGGTTCCACGTTTGTACGGAATGAGAGTAAATGTGATGATTTACCGTTGTAACCTGATCGTTACCATGGCAACATGTTTGCCGTTGATCGCAGTTAACAAGAAACATGAATCCCAAGAGTTTAATCCGTTTGATACGCATCTGCTGTTTTCGGTCAACGACTGGTTAAGTGAGGCAATTTGAACTAAAACACAGACAGAGACGCTATGTTTATGTTCATAGTTTCACAGCGCGCTCTCCCGGTGTATTTAAATTACATATTAAAACTAGTGTAGGAACTGACTAATGTATTGGTATGGAATTTTCATTTTGCACTTAATGTTGCACATATGTTATTCAAAATGTATATTTAAATACATAATTGCATTGTCATTTTACATACTGCATTGCCATTTTGCGTATTCCATTTCAAAATAAAAATTGCTACCAATATGCTTCCATACTAATATAGCTGAGGAAAATAAACAGCAACTCTCCAGCACCTCACTGCGCTTTTAACGAAACAGAGCCTCCATAGTGGCGTAATGCTGCAACTGCAGTTACAAATAACTCCATTGAGTGAACGCACTGTTTTTGTGAAGACAGACACCCGACATAATTTTGATGCGAGTCGGAGGCGGCCGCCTCCAATTTTTACATGCAGGAAAAACCCTGAAGAGTGACAAGTCTATGTCTCTGCCAACAAACTTTAAGTGTGGAGAAACATGTCCTGCTCACAGGTATATAGAGATAATCTGTGACTGTGAATAAACATGATAGTGTTATGATTTAGTTTGCAAAAGAGATGGAACGTTTCCCGAACAACGACATAACTTGCTGGTTAACCACAATAGTACGATGCATCGTTGGGGAAATTAACAATGTAGTTACCACTGTTTCCTGAAACCGTAGTAACTCTGTCAGAGATCAGTTGTTTGAAACAAGTTGGTTCTGTGATCTAGTTGATGACGCCACACAGGTGGTGGAGTAATGACGTCTACTAATAAATACATTCACACAAAGACACATTTGTAAAAGCACTCCGAACAATACAAATTTTAGCAATGTATAAATTAAAAGAGCATTTTAACAGTAATCTGTTGTGTGTTTCAGTTCAGTTCATCAGAAGAGATCAGTTATATTGTTATATGATTTTTAATATGATTTGTTTGTCTTCACATTTAAATAGTTTGTTGAAACCGAGAGACACATCTATGAAATATTATCAGTTCACACACAGATACATTTGTAATAGTAAAGTGTAATTGAAGTACATTTGTATTAGCAATGTATAAATTAAAAGAGCATTTTAACAGTAATCTGTTGTGTTATAGTTCAGTTCATCAGAAGAGATCACATCCAGATGCCAGCTGTGTGAACGTGAAGGGTGACGTGTCTACGAATCCGGCAAAAATATTTAAGAAGGATGATGCATCGCCTGCTGTCTGGTATAACATTTATATAAATATATTATTGTAATTTAACTTTTAATTCTGGAGTGCATTTGTAAAAACAACGACGTCTTTGTTTACATTCATACATTCATACAACAATATAAGTAAGTGAACCATTGTCATTTCTCTGGTGTAATAAAGTTCAATAGAAGGGAAGGAAGGAGGTGGGAACCGGCGAACATTTAAACAATAAACTTTAATCAAAAATAAACAAACAATAACACGGAAGTAAAAGGCCGGCAGCCACCTCACGGTCGACTGCCGGCCACACAAACACATAAACAAACTTAACCTATTTCCGGGCCCGGGTCCTCTCTCGTCGGCAGTCCCGTCGCTCGTCCTCTTATGCTCCCTAGCTCCCCGTGAGGCATGCGGGACTGGTGCACGTACAGCTGATACTCATTATCACTCACGCCACCGGCCCCGCCTTCCTGCCCCACGGCTCTCGTCCCGCCTTCCTCGTTACATCTGGTTTTCTGCTTAAATTGGTCATGAAATGTGATCTGATCTTCACCAGTCACAAATATCAACAAACACAATATGTCTAAGCTGATAAAACAAACAGTCATGATCTTCTTTCATGTCTTTATGGAGCACACCCATTAACATAAAAAGTGATGGTGGAAAAAGTAAGTAAACCAGTGCTTAAATCACTGGTTGAACCACCTTTGGCAGCAATAAGCTGAAGCAATAATAGATAATACATTTTCCTATAGACGTGCAGAAAGGTCCAGGAGTCATTTTGGACCATTCGTCTTAACAGAAGTGCTTCAGCTCACCCATATTCTTAGGATGTCTGGTGTGAATGGCTCTCTTGAGGTTATTCACAGCATCTCTTTTGGATTGAGGTCTGGGCCAAAATCTACAAAACCATTCTGTAGTAGATTTTGCTACAATGTTTAGGGTCATTAGTGACCCAGCTCCTTCTGAGCTTCAGGTTGCTGACAGCCACCTTGAGATGATCTTGTTGGATTTTCTTATAAACTTGGGAATTCATTTTCTCCTCCACAATGGCAAACAGTCCAAGACCAGAGGCAGCAGAGCAGCCCAAATCACGATGCTACCTCCACCATACTTCACTGTTGGGATGATGTTTTCATGTTGGTACGCTGTTTTTATAACGCCATACATAGTGCTGCTGGTATTCTAGTTTTGTTTCATCTGTCCACAAGACATTTTCCCGGTAGTCACTGACTGCACAATATTTTGTGATCTTTAACGGCATGTTTATTGCTTACTCGCTCTATCTGGTTCTGCGCAACTTGTGTTACTTCAGTACTGTCATGCGCGAACCAGTGGACGGGGCTAGAGAAGTAGTTGTTGATATTTTTCTGTGGAGGCGGAGTTCGTGCATTCCAGGACATGGCGTTCGCTGAGCCTGGTGTCAAAGTTGTAATTTCAGTAACAAGGGCGTTTTCAGTTCTGACACTTACAGGATGTTCGCTTGAATACGATTCCCTCTTATATAACAAAAGCTCAGGTTAAAATTGAGGTCTTAATTCATCGCCCCTTTAAAAAAGCAGCGTTTAGTCGGTCTTAATGAATGCTCATTGTCACTGATGTAAACACGGAAGCTTTCTAATTCGATCGGAGCGCTTTGTTTTGTTTCCTGGGGGACCGTTAAAGACGCAACACACACGTCTCCCGGAAATCCTGTGGAATTTAACCAATCAGACAATGACTTCGAACTCGCTGAAGTGTTTCCAGAAAAGTGTGCCATATGCATCAGATGTTCAGCCAACCGATCGTGGGCGTGACCACGTCTGAGGCTGAGACTAGTTAGCTGACAACCTCAACTTTCGGTTCCAAAAACGGAGATAACGTTCAGGGTATGTATGTAACCATAGGTACTTACTCTCTGGAGCAGGTTATGTTCCAGGGTTAGTTCATTTCAAGGAAACGTTACTAAGCTTCAGGGGTTGTCTGCGCATGTGTGTGCTTTTGATTAGCGTCAAGAGGGCATGGAAGCACAGATTACAAATAATATATTATAATTTTACAGCAATATTACAATTACATTTACAATCTCACCCATCACAATTCAGCATTCACAACTAATTTTATTATCTACTTTATAATTTAATAGTGTTTTTTAATATCTCTAAACTGATAATACCCAAACGGTCATGATCTTCTTTCATGTCTTTATTGAGCACACCCATTAAACATACGAAGTGATGCATTCTGATGCATCTGATGCAGTGATGCAACTAATTGTATTATCTACTTTAATTCATTTTAAAAGGTTAAATTATAATGTAAGCTGGTCTTGTTAAACTAATTTAAGGCTTTTTCTATTTATATTGAATACTGTATACTTTGACTTGGGTTTATTAAAACATCTCCAAATATCACTGGATGTATATGCACATTATAATTTCCAACAGTTAAAGGGCTATTTCAGACAAAATTTCCCCATGTTTTACGCAACCTTAAGGCATCCTAACTGAATATGACTTTCTTCCTGAAGAATATTTTAGTCGATAAAGAGACGTTGAAGACCAAGACCTTCTAAAAATCACACCCGAGGAGGTTGCTTTGATTTGTTGTCACGACGGTGCGTGGAGAAGAACCCAAATGCAGGCAATGGCAGTGAAGGGGTTAACAGAGAATATTTATTGTAACAACTAAACAAACAAAAACACCCACGAGGGGGTAACGAGGACAAGACTAATATAAATGAAAACACTGATAACAAAACACTTCCCTCGATGGGGCAAAAACAGCAGGACAACCTAAACTAAAATATCACACGACACAAAGTCTTACAAAAACACGGCAGGGTAACTAAGGCAGGGTATGGCAAAACACAAAACTCACAAGATACGAACAAGGTGAGGAACAGGACCACGGGTAACAGCAANTATTGATCTCTTGTCCTACCGTGTACTTATAATACAAGTGTTAATGTTAATGATTGGTGCACATTATAGCACATAAGTTAGTCATTCAAATAAAATGGACACATCAGGTCATGTGAAATATATCTAAATTAATTTTGCACTGAAACTGATAAACATTTTAGATTAAACACTAGATTAAACTTAATGTCTTTAGAAGAAACATGTCAACAATGTGCTCTAATATGTACTGTATTCATGCAGCAATGAAATCTGAACACAACTGGTCACAGAGGACCAGTGTTGGGTAAGTTACTCCGAAAAAGTAATTAATTACTAGTTACTAATTACATATTCAATAGTGTAATTAGATTACTGTACAAATTACTCTCTCCAAAAAGTATTTAATTACTTATTACTAATTACTTTCTATATCCTACATCAACCTTGATGAGTTAAGTGATTCAAGGATAGACATGAAACGGCTCTTTTAATTCATTAAAAAATAAATAAATAACTACATAAATTATTTGTATTAACTGATCAATGTATTACAAATGTGAGAAGGAGACATTAAAGGATACATTTTAAAGTTAGACTTATAATTTTGATGTCATTTCCACTATTGAATATATTACACAGTATTAAGTTCAATTACATCAGAAGTAACTGTAATTAAATTACACAAAAAATCAAAGTAATCCCTTACTTTGCTTTTTCAAGGGGAAAGTAATTAAATTACAGTAACTAATTACTTAGTAACTAGTTACACCCAACACTGCAGAGGACACATGTTATGACCAGGTGTAAATGGCGACGAGCATCATCTGGCCTCAGTGAATGTGGACAAAACACAGCCACATCTGCTTTCAGTCGCCACATGAAAGCATAGCTAACACACGCATGATGGACAGCAGAAGGTCCGTTTATACACACAAACACACAGTCACTTTGTGTACACTCTTTGATACAAATACACCAGCTGACTCCCTTAGGCATCACATTTATGGATTACGTAAATGTTGTTTGCTTAAACATAATTTGTTAAAACAAAGCAAAACTAAGCACTCAAGCACCTGCTCACTCCTTGTCATGGCACATTCTAGTATGCCTGGTTGCGTGTTGGTTCTAACAGGATTACGGCAGCACATTAGGAGAACCGCAGGACGCCGAAGTGACCTGTGGAGAGGTGTAATGTGAGCGTATGTATTCAAAAAGACCTATCAATGTGCATGAATGCATCTTTCTTAAAAGAAGTTGATAAAATACAGCTGAAAATACATCGTTAGTTTGAAAAAAAACAGACTACAAATACATTTCTGAACAGAATATAGGCAATGTTAACAACCAGGTTACCAAAAAAAGAACTCAAGATTTGAGAATAAATCCTTGTATAACCACTAGATTTACACAGCCATAAATGCCAGCCCAGCCCTTGCGACACCTGTGATTTACAGACCCAATAACAAATCCTAGCAAAATATAAATAATCCCCCTTTCCGGAAATACATCTGCATATTCATGACACACCCTTACTAGAAGCTTATTTGCATTAGCATGCTGAGAGAATTATTACATCATTGAGATGATGTCATGCATCTGTCACCAGGCTGATAATCGCGGACATATAAATGTAATATATAGATGTATACTGATGACAAGTGTGTAGGTCTGGTAAGCATCACGCTCTCCGATTTAATGAACAATGTTACCGTCTATGAATGCTGGAGATATTCAACATTTCTGATGTGTTCAGATTGGATGGCAAATAGTTTCAGCGCTATTTGCTAACTTAATACATATGTTTGTGATGGCCATTACATGTGATTTAAAACCAGTCTCTTAAAAATCTATTTTGTATGTGATTTTATTGATCAATCCATCAATTTCAGAGAGAATTCAGAGGGAAGAAGGTATGAAGAACCAGGTGTATTGAGTAATCTACAGAAAAATCTACAAATCTACAAAAAATATGTGAAAGAAAGCTGAATTTGGTCCTGTGACACCGTGTCCACACCGGACGCGACAGGCGCGACGCGACACAACAAAGGACATTAGAAACGCATTAGAACCCATTCTAATTTCAATTCTGTCCACACTGGATATGTGACCCATTCAGACATCCAGAAACTAGCAGCGGCAGAGCAACGCGATCTTATTCATTTCAATGGAGAGCTGGCGACTTCCAGCGACACGAGCGACAGTGACCATTGGCGACAGAAAGTGGTCGTGTCCAGCCATAGACCATAGATATTATAACTAAATGCCGCGTTCAAGCTCTCCTGGCGCATATATCGGCCCATAGAAACAGATGCTAATGCGGCATCTAGTTTTGATATCTATAGTTACAACAGGAATTACAGCTGATCTACTTTTATCTGATCTTAAAAAACGATTATCATCTGTGTGGGTTGCATTATATAAATCGTTTTGTATAAAGGTTTTTTGTTTTCCTCACTTTTGCAAGTCACTTTTGATAAAGGCCTATGTGTCACGGATATCGGAGGAAGAACCTAAATGCAGGCAGGCGTGAAGGGGTTAACAAAACAAGACTTTAATAATTCAAAACAAAAACCCACGATGGGGTGCAAAACAAAACAGGAACTAAGAAAACGGAAACAAAACAAAAAACTAGAACAAAACACTTCCCTCGATGGGGCAAGAAAAAAACACGAACAGCAAAACTAAAACTAAAACCACGACCAAACGTCTCACAAACAAAACACGGCAGGGTAAACCAAAAACTCAGTCCACGGACAAGGCACGGGACAGGATCATGGGACCATTACCAACACTGGCATATACACGCACGACAAGACATAAAACCTAAGGGCTCTGTCCTGATCCTGCCACACGACTAGAAGTTCAGATACAAGAAGGCAGAACTGTGACACTATGTAGTTAAACCAAATTTATCAGCTTTCATGGGCTTATGTACATGAAAACATTTTACACAGACAATCACGTGACCATAAGTAGGGGAATTACAGTAGCTCCGCCCCCTGCAGATACTGGATAGCCTATACCTGAAAACATCTTAATTCTGTTGTTCAACTCAGTGAAGAGGCAGCGAGTCAAACTCACAGGACACATGGTAAGTGCACATACAGAAACAAAAGACTGATTGTTAGATCAAGCAAAGAGAAAATAAATCTAGAGTTATGATTCAGATCTAAAAAAAATCTAAAATGATTCAGTAATGTTATCTGCTGAATGTTACATTGTTGCACAAAATATTCCACTGGATATTACACATCTTGTTTTATGATGTTCTGTTAAAAAAATCTGTGTATTTATGTTAAGTCAGACACTGACAGGCAGTTTTTCATTGTTACATGACCAAACCAGAAATACCACTAAACTAGTCTAACCAGTTGCTGAAGGCTGTTTTTTGTTGAGTCGTAATCTAATGTTTTGCTTCCTCTTGTTTTTATTTTTAGAGTGCGAAGGAAACACTACATTCAGAATATATTTGTCAAAAATAAGCAAACAAAATGTCCCAAATAAATGACAAGAAATATACTTGCATTGAAGAGAAAAGGTAAGACAAAACGTTTTTGATTATTAATAGATATGAACATTTATTTATACCATGGGGTGTGCATCACTTTTTAAAAATGCAATGTCCCGTCGTCAATTATTTCTTGTATTTGTAGTATAATGAATATTTTCTGAAGCGAATGCTTTGTTTCATAGATCAGACTCACCTGAACCCAGCTGTTTGTCTGTCAAAAGTGATCAATTTATGCCAGTCGAGTTAAACGGTGGAGATTTGTCTTCCGATGAAAGGTAAATACTACATTTTATTGACAAAACTAGAATGACACTCATCTGAATATAATATGAGATAAACAGCTTGTGTGGCTTTGCCAGTTTTCAGCCAGAGAGATCAGATTCACCTGTACTCAGTCTTTTATCTATGAAAAGTGATAAATCAATGACCACGCCAAGTCACTTAAAACAAGGAGATTCTCAGTTTAACCAAAGTCAGTAACACAAACTACTTTCATGTTTGCATGCATCATGACATACCCATTATACAGTATATGGCAATGGCTAAAAATACCTTTTATTTGTTTTTAAATATGAAAGAAACAAAATGTTTTAATGAAAAATCTATCTTAAACTATTAAGAGACGGATTGTGTTGTCTTATTCAGTTCTGGTGAGAGACTGAACTCATCTGTACCCGGTGTTTTATCTATGAAAAGTGATAAATCAATGACTATGCCAATTCACTTAAAACATGAAGAATCTCTGCTTGACCAAAGGTAACTCAAACTACTATTATGTTTGCAAACGTACAATACATATGATGATTTTGATCCTAAATAGGCACAGAATAAAATAATTCCGTTTTTAAAGATCAATTCAACTGTTTTATTCCTGCAACAATCTTTTTTAACTATAAGATTTTCTTGTTTAGTTCTGGAGAGAGATTTAACTCATCTGTACCCAGTGTTTTATCTTTGAAAAGTGATAAATCAATGAGCACGCCAATTCACTTACACCATGAAGAATCTCTGCCTGACCCAAGGTAACTCAAACTACTTACTGTATGTTTTCATGTAACTTCGTGGCACAAGTCTAAAATAATTGTTTCAATATTTATTTATTCAAACTATTTTATTACTTGAACACAATATTTTTAACTATTGAAGATTTTGTTGTTTTTTAGTTCTAGCGAGAGATTTAACTCAAATGTGCCCAGTGTTTTATCTATGAAGAGTGATAAATCAATGGCTATGCCAATGCACTTAAAACATGAAGACTCTCTGCCTGACCAAAGGTAACTCAAACAACTTTTACGTTTGAATAAGGTTTAGCCTATTTGTGTTGGTTTTGATACTGTATAAAACACTAGGTTGATTCAAGCCATGGTTGGGTGAATGCACATTTTCTAGCTTACTTCCAAACCAGAAGTTGGGTTTCTCAATATTTTACCCAAACATGGATTGAAACAACCCAGCATTTTTCATGTACTGGCGCAGACTTAAAATACTTAAAAAGACGAAAGATGAATTCAATAAGGGTTAATAGCTGCAGAATAAACCTCAACATTATATCTATACGTTATATCATCTCATAAATGTTATCAATGACACATATTTCTATTGAATTTATTTGCGAGTAAATTATTTGTAAAATCAAGGTGACCCACAGTACCCGGGTGACCTTGTGTTATTAGTTTTAGGTGGTTGTCATGACTGACCAATCAGAATCAAGTATTTCAGAGTGCTGTGTTTTAAACGCTAGAACATAATCTTGAACTCTTGATAGCTGAATTTTGTTGTCTTTTTCAGTTCTGGAAAGAGATTTAACCCATCTGTACCCAGAGATAAACCAGTGGTCATGCCAATTAACTTAAAACACAAAGAATCTCTGCCTGACCAAAAGTAAATCAAACTACTATTTGCATGTAACTTATTAAATCTGTTTTTGATTTGATCCTATACACTATAAAAATTGTCCCAACCATAGCCTAAATATAATGTAAAATGTTCAAATTTACATGTTCTTTTTTCTAGAAACGATCCTCCATCATTTGATTCAGAAATTCAACAAAGATTTAAATCACAAATGAAAACGAAGCACCGGTGTGTTTTTGAAGGATTGGCCAAGCAGGAAAACCCAACACTGCTGAATGAGATCTACACAGAGCTCTACATCACAGAGAGTGAAAGTGGAGAGATCAGTAATGAACATGAGGTGAGACAGATTGAGAGACAATCCAGGAGAACAGCAACAGAGGACACACCGATCAAATGCAACGACATCTTTAAAGCTTTACCTGCACAAGACAAACCCATCAGACGTGTGCTGACAAAGGGAGTCGCTGGCATTGGAAAAACAGTCTCTGTGCAGAAGTTCATTCTGGACTGGGCTGAAGGGAAAGAGAATCAGGACGTCCACCTCATATTTCCACTTCCTTTCAGAGAGATCAATCTGATGAAGAACCAAACACTCAGTCTTTTACATCTTCTTCATCTTTTCTTCCCGGAGACAAAAGAAATGGAAATCTCCAGCGGTGAATATAAAGTGTTGTTCATCTTTGATGGTTTGGACGAGTGTCGTGTGTCTCTGGATTTCCACAGCAGTGTGAGGTTGTGTGATGTCACTGAATCAGCCTCAGTGGACGTGATCCTGACAAACCTCATGGCGGGGAATCTGCTTCCCTCGGCTCTCATCTGGATCACCTCCAGACCAGCAGCAGCTGATCTCATCCCCTCTGAGTGTGTTGATCGAGTCACAGAGGTACGAGGCTTCACTGACAAACAGAAGGAGGAATACTTCAGCAAGAGAATCAGTGATGAGAGTCTGAACCACAGAATCATCTCACACCTGAAGTCATCCAGGAGCCTGTACATCATGTGTCACATCCCAGTGTTCTGCTGGATTTCAGCCACTGTTCTAGAGAGAATGTTGAGTGAAGCAGAGAGTGAAGGAGAGATCCCCAAGTCTCTCACTCAAATGTACACACACTTCCTGATCATTCAGACACACATCAAACATCAGAAGGACTATGAGAAGAAAGAGCAGAATGATGAAGACATGATCTTCAAACTGGGCAAACTGGCCTTTGATCAGCTTGTGAAAGGCAATGTGATCTTCTATGATGAGGACCTGAGAGAGTGTGGCATTGATGTAGCAGAAGCATCAGTGTACTCAGGATTGTGCACTCAGATCTTCAGAGAGGAGTTTGGCTGGTATCAGGGGAAAGTTTACTGCTTTCTTCATCTGAGCATTCAGGAACATCTCGCAGCTCTTTATGTTCACCTCTCATTCATAAATGATCACAAAGAGCTGTTCTCTAACACCTTTTTGCAGTCTACTTTATCTGACTTGCACCAGAAGGCTGTGAATGGAGCGCTGCAGAGTACAAATGGACATCTGGATCTTTTTCTTCGTTTTCTTCTGGGTTTGTCGCTGGAGTCTAATCAGAATCTTCTACGAGTCCTGATGACACAGACAGTAAGAAGCTCTCACAGAAATGAGAAAACAGTCGAGTATATTAAGAAGGAGATCAGCAGCACTCGCTCTCCAAAGAAATTCATCAATCTGTTTCACTGTCTGAATGAACTGGGTGATGATTCACTAGTGGAGCAAATCCAACATCATCTGAAATCTGGAACATTCAGGAAAACCAAACTTTCTTCGTCTCAGTGGTCAGCTGTAGTTTTTGTGTTGTTGACATCAGAACAGGAGCTGAATGAGTTTAATATACATGATTTTGTTCGAGATGAAAACAAAGTTGAGAAGCTGGAAGTTTTTCAGAAGATGCTGCCTCTGATTCCTGAATCCAGATCAGTTCAGTGAGTGTGAAAGCTCAACTGTCTCACCACTAACACGCGGTGTACACACTTTGTAATGAAACGGAGGTTGGCATACAGTATATTCAGATATGTCAGTTTTGTATATTCTGATTCATATTGCTTTATTGGTGTGACATACGTAATACCAAAACATTGCTGGGATAAAAAATTAATTCCATTAATAACAATAGAGAGTTAATAATATTGAGGAATATTTCTTCCTCTCAAATACACACATATTTACTCATTTATTAACATACATCTGAAAATAATAGAGTGCTTAAACTAAAAAAGAAAATATATGTTGATCAGGTGACTGTGAACTTTAGAGACTGAAGTGTGTGTTATTGTTCTCTACAGGTTGTGTGGTTGTAATATCACAGCTGAAGGTTGTGTTGCTCTGACTTCAGCTCTGAGATCAAACCCCTCACACCTGACACATCTGGATCTGTCTGATAATAATGTAGGAGATTCAGGAGTGAAGCAGATCTGTGATGTACTGGAGAATCCTCTCTGTAAACTGGAGAAACTGAGGTACAGTTATTTCTGTCATACTGTATTTACTTGAGGAAAACAAGAATTTAACTTTATAATGATAGTGTCTTTAAGCGTAAACTCTGCCAATAATTAACGTATTCTAGTTTACTGTAAATACACTTTTTACAGTAATAAAATGTTGTATTAAACTTAAGCACTTAAAAATAAAGGTGCTTCATAAAGTCATGAAGAACTATTCTGGCAACTATTTTGAAAAATTCTACATTATATTACTGTACCTTATAGACATGACAAGCACATTACATAACTTCAAATCTACAAAAAAAACCTTGGTAACACTTTACAATAAGGTGCTATTTGTTAACAATTATTTAATGCATTAGCTAACATGAACTAACAATGAACAATACTTCTACAGCATTTATTAATATTACTACATGTTTATTTCAGCATTTATAAATACATTATTAAAATCATACGTTGTCACTGTTAACATTAGTTATTGCACCATGAACTAACATGAATAGCTGTATTGACATGAACTAACATTAACAAGGATTAATAAATGCTGAAAAACGAAATTGTTCATTGTTAGCTAATGTTAGCTAATGCATTTACTAATGTTAACTAATAGCACCTTATTGTAAAGTGTTACCAAAAACTTGAGTAATAACAATAGTAAAGAAGAATATTTGGGTTTTTCAGATACATACACATACATACACTGATACACATAACATACAACTGAAAAAAATATATATTTTGTGGACTACGAAAGGAAATCTATGTTGATCTGATGTCTGTGAACTAGCAGATTGAAGTGTGTTATTTTACAATCTACAGGTTGGCTGGTTGTAATATCACAGCTGAAGGTTGTGTTGCTCTGTCTTCAGCTCTGAGATCAAACCCCTCACACCTGAGAGAACTGGATCTGTCTCATAATTATGTTGGAGATTCAGGAGTGAAGCTGATCTCTACTGTACTGGAGGAACCTCTCTGTAAACTGGAGAAACTGTGGTAAAATCATCTCTCTAATAGACACACAAGTGGTTCTCAAAGAGACATCGTCAAGCACGGAATATTTTGCTGGGTTTCTAAAGTGGGGCCAAAAGCGAGCGTTATAGTGTGTGCCTGGGCCATTCACATTTTCACCGTCATTTCCGGCGCTTGATCTTGCCTCGCATGGGCTTCCTTGGGCCAACGGTCAGTGTTTTTTGGCTCACAGAATACCTGATTGAGAACAGGCAGATGCATGTCTCACTTTTTAAAGTCGCACAATTAACTGCATGTTGTCTGTATGGTTTGTTATATTATCAGATCTTTTACTATGTAAAATATGTAGCCATTAAGATATGTGACCCTGGACCACATGTGGTGACGCAATTTTACAGTTGCTTGAAATGTCCAGAGACTGCAGTGATGTAGGAGAAACTTGTGGTGGCTGTCGCGGGTTAACTGAGCAAGGTCAGAGTGAGCACCTTCTGCATCTACCTGTTTTAAAGTTTCAGCTAATATGACTGTTAACAGCAACTAGAGAGCTCGCGCTATATTCCTTGACTGTGACAGTACAGCTGTTTCAGTTGTTGCCTAGCAACATAAAAAAATGCTGCATGCTGTTCTTTTCAAAAAGTCAACCGAAAAAACATCACGGCGCCGCATTTTCAAACATGAAAAGTGCATTCTGTGTGATCGCCCCCTTAAGCAGCATGGGAACATTTTTAGTAATAGCCAAAAATACACTGTATGTAAATCATTAGGATATTAAGTAAAGATCATGTTACATGAAGATATTTTGTACATTTCCTACCGTAAATATTTAAAAACTTTTATTTTATTTTTGTGAGTAATATGCTATGATAACAACTTAATTTGGACAATTTTAAAGGCGATTTTCTCAATATTTGTATTTTTTCACCCTCAGATTCCAGATTTTTTTTCACCCTCAGATTCCTTATTTATTTAGCTTTCATATGGTGTTTATTTGCATCTCACTTACATTTACATTTGCCAGACGCTTTTAACCAAAGCGACTTACAGTGCATTATACTAGAGGTCTTCTCGGGTCCAAATATCTTTACCCGACCCGAAATTACCCGAATCACTTTGAAACCGATGTGCATCAATTCTTTTTTTTTAAAAGAAAGAAGCGACCCGAGACAGACCCAGTAAAGTTAGACCCGACTGGACCCGAATGTAAACGTCTTCAATGTATGTGTGTCTGCAGTCCAGCACTCACCAGTCTGACCATCGGAGGTAGGATACAGAAACAAATCCCAGTGGCCTGGTAACCAGTTTGGTTCGCTGCTCCGTTTATTTTCATTTTATTTACGCATTAGCCTATATTTTGCGTTATTGTGATTTCAGAATTCGTCTGTCAGTTGAAACCAGTAGATATGAAAAACTAAATAGGTCAATAAAAATGACATTGATAGGGCAGTAAATCGTTGCTCCTCTTGTTACAATGTGTAACTCTGGCAAATGGTGCAACAGAAAACTCAGGATAAAGACGCAGAACAGTATAAAGACACAGCTTAATCCAGTTTTCTTGATTGACAGGTCTGGCTCAATGTAAATTAGCCTCCCATCCAGCCACACGATGTCGCAAGAGGATGGTTGGCAACTGCACGCAGAAACGAGCGACGCACTGTTTATATACGGGACAGTTGGGGTCTATTCAGCTAAAACGACCTCCGGTTTTCGGATCTAAGTGGACCTGTGAAGTCCTTTACATTATACTATACATTTAAAGAGTTCAGATGCAAAACCCTCTTAAAGCGGTCTCTGTCAAAAATGCACCATAATGAAAATTGTGGGCCGAAACCTATATTGAAAATTTAGGATGCACTTGGCCGAAAACCGATTCCGAAACCGGAAATTACTTTAAAAAACTTTTTTTAATGGTTTTTATTTAATTGTATTAATTACACACAATAAAACCACAAAAATTAAGGAGAACATATTTTAAAACAATACAAAATATTTTATTTTCCTTGTTCATGGCAACACTATAAAATACAACTTTTTTACCAATCATTTTGACATCAAATATAACTTTTTACCAATAATCTAAATATTGTAGTTTTAGAATTATTATATGCATAACAGTAGTCAAGTTCTAATCAAACTCAGCAGCTCTTGCAAATACAAGAAGTTTATATATGGTGCAAAATCATTTTAATGAAAACGACACGCAGAACACAGAGGGGCAGTGAGTCTGTTCATGTAAACATGCTTAAAATGAGCTTCAGTGATATCAGCACCTGCCGGATGATGGTCCCCGTGAGCTACATCATCACTTACTGACAAATACATTTTTGGCAGCCGAAATTTTGGTGCACCACTAGAGATTATGATGTTGAGTGAATGCTCTCCACACTTAGTATACATTACTCAATTAATTTTGCTTCAAAACCTTCTAAATACCACACTCTGATCGGTCTGAAATATCTGGTATTACTGGAAGTAAATGGAGAAGCCTGACAAACAATGCTCTTTTAATTGAAAAGTCGTTTGACGCACTTAAATCCCTGGGATTGCAATTGCTAGTGCCATGCTCTAACCACTAAGCAACAGGAAAGCTGAAGAATACTAAATCAGAAGAATAAGACAGCCCCGTCAGAAAGCTATTTTAATAATGTGCCCATCGGACTGTTGAGGTTTCATTGGGATTAAAAAAAGAATTGTCTGTTTTTTGTTCATTATACTGTAGAGTTATTGTTTACACACACCGCTGATACATTATGTTCAAACACCATGTAAATGTGAATTTATTGGTAGGAACTTTGGCCAAGAAACGTGAAAGTGTGTTTGATTGTTGTTGAAGGTCTAAAAGATATAAAGCTTCCAAATTGTGAAGAGTTTTGTAGGCCAGCAGCAGAATTTTATGAATACGGTATCTAACAATACGGCAATATAGTACTAAAGAAATAGGTGTTATGTGGTCAAAGGTGGGTTAGTGACATTCTGAAAGAACTGCAGTCAGTGAAGTTGTTTTAACACTAAATTAAAGAGAATTGCATAATCAATCCATGGTATTACCAATTCATAAATAAAGACTTCAGTACTTAGTTCACCTAAAAATGAACTCACATACAGTAACGTTTTTCTTTGTTTCTCTGCAGGTTGTGTGCGTGTAAGACCACAGATGAAGGTTGTGTTGCTCTGACTTCAGCTCTGAGATCAAACCCCTCACACCTGAGAGAACTCTATCTGTCTGAGAATAATGTAGGAGATTCAGTAGTGAAGCTGATCTCTACTGTACTGGAGAATCCTCACTGTAAACAGGAGAAACTGGAGTAAGATTATTTCTGTTATAATGTCATTATAATGAATCAAAATTTATTTTTGTAATGATTTTGACATAATGCCTGCCAATCAGTCAGTGACACATTCTTGCTAAACCATCAGACCAGCATACCTAAGGGACCATACCATAGCAGTGCTCCAGACTGCGACTAAATCAAGCATTTTTTACAAGCACTCGCGCTTGCGAGACCTGAGCAGCTGATATTGCCATCGCGCGACAGCAAACAGCAGAGTCGCTGCAAGGGAGATACTGTATATCCAGCTGCAGCCTAGAAGCACCACACGTTTCTGGATACATGATCCAGCCAACTAGTCTCAGGCCGGAAATGAAGGCGAACCATAGATGTTTAGCTGTGAATTGCGCTACCAAAAGCTTTTGTAGTTTGTTCTTATCTTCTTAGTTATTAGTTGTTATTATTTGCATAGCGCTTTCAATTTTACTAGATATATTATTTACTTAAAGTTTCAGTCAGTAAAATCTAGCGGCAAGGTTGTGAATTGCAACCAACCGCTCACTCCACC
The DNA here is from genome assembly GCF_024868665.1 of Triplophysa rosa. NCBI lineage: Eukaryota > Metazoa > Chordata > Actinopteri > Cypriniformes > Nemacheilidae > Triplophysa > Triplophysa rosa. Next base: position 19,413,029 of record NC_079903.1, on the reverse strand, counting down.
CCTCCCATTCGAAACACTCCTTCGTTAGAAAACAGTTAAGAAAAATAAAATGTTAGCATTTCATGTGAATGTAACATTTGCAAAAACACATACTTTGACAAATACCTCAGTGCTGCTGGGTCTTTCTTGTTCTCTATGTATTTCTCTTTGGTCACAGCTTGTTGTCGTTGTCTTTTGGAGGTTTTCTGCCCTGTAACATTTTTTTGTTGATTTAGTATTGGTTGGGACAGGGTGTAATGTAGTATGAGCCATAGGTAGATATCTATCAGAGAAAGGTATGCTGAAGTTCTCCATGAGAATTAGTTTCCACCATCTTCTTATGGTTGGAAGGTCATGCAATAACCACTAATCTATCCACTGCAATAACAGCATTACATTGAATTACCTGAATGAGCTGGTAATTACTTACATATGTAAAATCAAATGGGGCCCCCAACACAACATGTAGAGCAGGGCTAGTCAACTGGCGGCCCGCTTGCCAAATGCGGCCCATCAATCATCTTCACCTGGCCCGCCTTAACATTTCAAATAAGTGGAGAGACTTTAAGAACGGTGTGCTTTAAATGCATGGCCTCCTGAGACGCCACATCTTTAAAAGTCCAAAACGCTGCTACATTCAGTACGAAAGTAATGATTTATGTACGTCTTATAAAGCGATTTGATCGGTCAGTCCAAGAAACGTAATGTTATTTACAACGTTATAATCAGCGATGCATTGCACAGCCACATGCAATTGGTTTGCGCACGCGATAGGTCGTGTTCTAAAACGCGTTTTGTGCCCTTGAAAGTAGGCTAACTGTAGGAAGGGTACACCACGTGAACGGTTGTCTCAGATAAGGGGAAAACGGTGTTGTTTTTATTACTGCATTCATTATGTATAACGGCTATATTTACGAAAAACAGCTGTTCATCTCCCCCAGAACTCGCACTATACCAAGGCTCTGCCCTATAAGTGCGTAGGTCACATGAATGCGATTGGAATTCACCCGAAGATGTGATAATAGCGTTCAGTTTCTTGCACAGATCAATTGACTCGCTTTATAAGACGCTAATTTAACGTCACAAGGGGCAGGGATTACTTTTGTGTTGAATGTATTTTCGTTTTTTACTTTTATTGATTTAACTAATTAATTCAACCAAATATCTTCAGAAATATCTTCTTGAAAAAAACAATGCCACCAACATCTTGGATGTACTGGAGGACTGTGGGTGAGTAAATTAGTAGCAGTTTTTGGGTAAAGTAACCCAAGGAATATAAAATACAATTAAAAAGACAATATCCCTTTTAATTTAATATCATGAAAAGGCACAAAAACTGGATGCAATATTTGTGTGCATGTTTTAATCATGGCCTATAAGTAACAGCAACAAAAACAGTATAAAAGGAACAAAACGCAATAAATAACAGAAATACAATATAACAGAAGAAATGAGGATATGGTAAAAAACTGGCCCGCATCCTATTTATACTTTTGGAATCTGGCCCTCAAAGAAAAATAGTAGAAGACCCCTGATGTATAGCATACTGAAAATCAACAAATAAAAGAAAAAAGTAAATAGTTAAAATGGCAATTTTTAAAACTAATGGATCAGAGCAAGAAAACTAAGGACAACAGTGATACCTACCATAAATACAGAGCTGTCATTAGTTTATTTATAGCACAGCATGATTTGCCTTACCATCAACATGAAGACATCACAGTCCAGACAGCCAATCTGTTGGGTGACATCCTTAAAAAAACATTGAGGTTATTAAGTGTAAAGGTATGCCATTTGTACGTACACACACACACACAGACACACACCTTGTTCTTTAGCAAAATCCATGTCCCAGGTGCAATTTTAGCAGTCATCTTACTGATACGCATAAAATAACAACAGAATGTATTAACCGACAAAAATTGCATTAATCAATGAATCCATACAAAAACAATAGTCCCCAGTAACTCGGTCCTTTAGAGGATAAAACAATTATAACAGCATGCAAGAACCTCATGCTTTTACAACATCATGCAATTTATTAAGCAAGCTTTGAGGTAATTTCCAGCGGAGGTAATTTTTTCCCTCTTAGAATTGTCGTATGTCCCTACAATGGACGAAATAAAAAATACATAACACACATACTCACTGTCTAAACTGACAAAGTAAACTAACAGTTAAGTGTCTTAAAGTAATGTACCACAAATACACAAACCATAAATGAATGAACTATGGATTACGTAAATAAATACAATCAAGAAATAATAACCAATAATAAAGACAGACATAGCGGCTTCACCACAAAGCCCCTTGCAACACCTAAATCTAAAAAGAAAAGTGTCCGCAGAAAAAACACAAAACGATTGAATACTACAACGATTTTTAAACGTCATTTATAATATGTGAAAGACGTGCACATAATAGTTGCGTTAAACACCTAACTTAATATATACATTGATTTTTCACAACATAAAAACAAAAACTGGACAGAACTCACCATTCTCTCCGCCATGCTGTTCTCGTGCATGGACCGCCCCTTCTGGCCTGAAACTGGTGGTCTGGATCGTGTGCCATAAAACAAGTGGCTGCGTATGGGATCAGAATTGTTGCAATATTCTGAATAAATAAACTATGATCCGCAAATAAATATAGAGAGTTTCACAAACATTTTTTAAATCCACATATGCACAAAAAGCGAACAATAAATATATGTTAGACGTTCCACAAAAAGAAATGGAATTCACAAATAAATACAATGAGATTTGCAAATAAAAAATATTTACAAATTTATTTCAATGGCATTTATGTGTAGATCGCTTTCTTCACATTTGTGGATCGCTTTCTGCACATTCGTGGATCGCTTTCTGTGCATTTGTGAATCGCTGCACGCATTTGTGGATCAGTGCACGCATTTGTGGATGGCTCTCTGTGCATTTGTGGATTTTGAAACATTTCTAACGTCAAAACGCGCACACAATCCACAAATAGGTGGACTCCGCCCACTATCTACGCAAGCCAATCGGGTAACTTCCGCTTTCATTGTCCAATAGGGCATGTTCTAACTTCAGCCAATCACGTTTTGTTCTGTACTAAGATTTAGGGAGCTAACATGGCGGCTAGTGGCGGTCTAAAATGCGTGATATACTAAGAAATGTGAATGGCCTCTTCTTTATACTACTCAGTAATGATTGTTTGTGTTTATATGCATTGTCCGTATGTTAGTAACAAACGACTGAAATGTTTATGACTCGATAACAGGGTGCACGGACTGGGGTGGACAATCCCGGTGACTGGGGACTGATTTGGTCTGCTGCAAGCCGACCAAATCAAGCAAGAGTTAAGACAGTATACAGAACAGTTTAACCACAGCAGAGATCATTCAGGAATGGGATAAACAGAGATGACTGATTAAATTACGTTTTATTTTGAATTATGAATGACATAGAAATTCACAGTGCTGATGATTTCCCCCATGTTAATTCGGCCATCGTTATACTGGTAGTAGCCTACACCGACAGCTGCAGTGCGCATTGCAATGCAAACGCTGCGCACCTTGAAACTCCACGCCACGCTGAGTGTGCGGCGCGAACTAGCTGCTTACCCATGCAGTATCGGGAAACAGATTATATTTTATCGAATGCCAAAATCGGAATTTATCACTTTGGTACATAAAGACAATAAAACGGCTGGCTTGCAGCAGACCAAATCAGTCCCCAGTCACCGGGATTGTCCACCCCAGTCCGTGCACCCTGTTATCGAGTCATAAACATTTCAGTCGTTTGTTACTAACATACGGACAATGCATATAAACACAAACAATCATTACTGAGTAGTATAAAGAAGAGGCCATTCACATTTCTTAGTATATCACGCATTTTAGACCGCCACTAGCCGCTATGTTAGCTCCCTGAATCTTAGTGCAGAACAAAACGTGATTGGCTGAAGTTAGAACATGCCCTATTGGACAACGAAAGCGGAAGTTACCCGATTGGCTTGTGTAGATAGTGGGCGGAGTCCACCTATTTGTGGATTGTGTGCGCGTTTTGACATTAGAAATGTTTCAAAATCCACAAATGCACAGAGAGCCATCCACAAATGCGTGCACTGATCCACAAATGCGTGCAGCGATTCACAAATGCACAGAAAGCGATCCACGAATGTGCAGAAAGCGATCCACAAATGTGCAGAAAGTGATCTACAAATAAATGCCATTGAAATAAATTTGTAAATATTTTTTATTTGCAAATCTCATTGTATTTATTTGTGAATTCCATTTCTTTTTGTGGAACGTCTAACATATATTTATGGTTCGCTTTTTGTGCATATGTGGATTTAAAAAATGTTTGTGAAACTCTCTATATTTATTTGCGGATCATAGTTTATTTATTCAGAATATTGCAACAATTCTGATCCCATAGCTGCGTCATCACGCTGAACTTTCGTTTACTCTCTGAGCTTACTATATTTTAATACAACTGAATGCCCAAAAAAGCCGTTGTTGTTTATATTCATTTATATATTTAATGTTTCTGTTGTCAGACATAAAATAATTATTACGGACAAATGTTTATGTTCATATGTCTAGTCCGTAACAATGACAGGTGCTTGTAAATGGTGCTTTGTACTCACTCACAACTAAGCTGCTGTTTGGTCATGAATGTGCTCCTTCTGCCGATCACTGAACAGAGTATGTGTGTGGATGCGATGCGATGCGTGCACGCGATGCGGGGGATGAGTGACAGCTGCATCTGCACGACGGCAAGTCTCAGCTGATCGTGTTCAGGGCAGGGGATGTAGCCTACCTCCTGCAGCTCACAGGCCATTCACGATCACGTTATGATAAAAGGAAATCATAGAATGGGTTAAAATGACGGATGGCCTTCAGATTTTTCCGTCACTGGTAAAAATAATTCGTCAATGGCGAAGAATTTTCGGTTAACATGACCTCTGCATGGAATTCCGCAGATTTTTCCAAAATTTTACCACAGAATTAAAAAAAGATTATGTATGGCCCTGGTAAGAAGTAATGTCATATCCCTCTGAAATGAAAATAAAGCTGCACATAGTCATTTCTGTGAGTTAAGTTTATTTAATATCAAAGTATTTGTCAGTAATAAAGTTCTTCAGGTTGATTAAGGTGTGCCCCTAATTTTTCCGCTTGCGCTCCTAAAAATTTTCAGTCAGGGGCTACAGTGCTCCTAGCAAAAAAACTTAGTCTGGGGCCCTGAATAGCCATTGAAAAACTGTTAATCCCATCGTATGTTTTGCAAAAAAAAGAGAAGCCATGATGCCTAAACAGGTTTTTATTAGAAAAAGCATAAAGGGATAGGTTTGTTTGACTTCATGCGGCGCTGCAGGCGGATATAAAATACCACAGGACTCGAGAAGGCTGTTGTGTATGCTTTTAAAACACTCTAGAGGTACTTCGATATCATATGTGTCGCATGAAGTTAGACACGCCAACTAAACTCAAGGACCTAGGCAACAGCCTACTTTGCCTATAGCTAGCGCTAGCCCGGTGCTCGAATACACACATATACTGTATATATATATATATATACATATACAGCACAAAAACAGAGTTAAGTGTGTGCTATTGTTTACTGCAGGTTATGGAGGTGTAAGATCACAAATGAGGGTTGTGCTGATCTGATTTCAGCTCTGAGATCAAACCCCTCACAACTTAAACATCTGCATCTGTCTGATAATGATCTCAGAGATTCAGGAGTGAAGCTGATCTCTAATGTACTGAAGGACCCTCAGTGTAAACTGGAGTTTCTGAGGTAAGATAATACGATGTTTTGTTCATGACTTGCAGTGCGTGTGTTTACTACTCACTGGATGCACTTTTCCTTTAAATGCAGAGGTCACACTTCAGTTATGGGTCACTTTCACTTTCAGACTTTGAAATGCTCGTGTGACTTCACATCCCCATTCAACAGTGCATATAGCACATACAGTATATATCTTATGGATATTTCATCTTCATGAAGAGTTTATGATTTGCATGCGTGTTTTACTTGCAGCTGTTTTTCTGACCCAACACTCAGACACAGCATGTCCTGCACCGCGAGTAAAGATTTCTTGTTCCGGTCTTTTTGCATTTGAAGGTGCCATTCCCCCTGATTACACTTTTTAAACTTTAGTTAGTGTGTAATGTTGCTGTTAGAGCATAAATGATACCTGCAAAATGATAAAGCTCAGAGTTGCCAAGCAAGTGAGATATTGTCTCTAAAGGTGTGATGAACTGGTCTTGTTTATTGTTTTATACTGTTGTATGAGGTCTACTTATGACGTTCGCGTGGTTCTTACATTCAAAAACATCAAAATCAAAAAGTAATAGGCTATTTTCTACCCAGGTTTTGAGGCCGGCTTGACGAATGATCGGTTTGAATGGGCGTTCCGCCATGAAGACTTGGAAGTTAACGCCCACTGCTATGATTGGATAGCAGTTTGCGTAGTAAACTTAGTTGGAACCTTCTGTGAATTAGGTTAGACACGTAACGTTAGGTTACACATTCGCCCTATTCACACGGGATTATTATCTGGGGACCTCGTGTGATTTATAAATTACGCTTTAAATCTGTAAAATTATAAATCTGTATTTCATGTGGCGCATTCGAACGGGATAAGTGAAGCCTGTGACTTATTTCCCGGTTGTGATGGCAAGGCTTTGCGTATAGTTTGTATAGCCTATAGTTGTATGGTGTTTAATGATATCACCGTACCTGTCAGCATTTGAGACCAGTGATCCCGAACCGGACAAAAGATCACCGCGATCACAAATCTCAAATGTTACAAGAGTTTCCATTATAAATAAACAAACGGGAGACTCCCGGTAACTTATGGATATGACCCAGCACCCGAAATAATACCAAAACACTTCAAAACAGCCTCAATTATTTGCAAACGGTGGATAAAACCTTGAAAAATTATATATGATTCCTATCGGATCCAATATTGACGGCACAGCACTGCTTTTTAATTTTAGTCTCTCCGCAAATCCATCGTCGACCTCTGCCTTGTTCACAAAGGAATCCGCGGTAATGTTTTACCCACGTGAGCTGGAACCTCTAAAAATAAACTTCAACCACGCATTACAAATATTGGAATCTGAAGGAAGGTTATGCAGCAACTGTGTTCTTCCACAACCATGCACTGACTCCACAATATTTTGCGATCTTTAACGGCATGTTTATTGCTTGCTCGCTCTATCTGGTTCCGCACAACTTGTGTTACTTCAGTACTGTCATGCGCGAACCAGTGGACGGGGCTAGAGAAGTAGTCGTTGATATTCTTCTGTGGAGGCGGAGTTCAACCTATCAATGACATCATTGATAGGTGCATTCCAGGACATGGCGTTCGCTGAGCCTGGTGTCAATAACAGTTGTAATTTCAGTAACAAGGGTGATTTCAGTTCTGACACTTACAGGATGTTCGCTTGAATACGATTCCCTCTTATATAACAAAAGCTCGGGTTAAAATTGAGGTCATAATTCATCGCCCCTTTAACAGAATTCGCTTTTCTAGGACTAAAAAGAACGGCTGGAATCGGACTACAGCCCTCTATTTCCCGGGTACATGACATCACTATTCCGAGTTTTTGGAAAACCTCCACCTACAGGAATACGCCAAAAAAAGGCGAGGCCTTCCTCAGAGAAGAGGAAGAGCCGCTGGAGAAGTGTTTTGTTACCATTGTAAACATTTGACTGAGCTGCGCGCTTCATTACTTTCACTTTCATCACAGTCCTACAGCTGGTAATAAGAATTCAGCTACACACTATCTAAGATAACCAACGGTCAAGTAACAGCTTCCATGACTTTACATCTGCTGTGAAAGCTGTTTTGTGTAATACACTGAGATTGTGTTTGTTCACATGTCATGATCCCGCCTTCCTAGTGGCTGTGTCTCTTGTTCTGGCGGACGGGATGATGACAGCCCCACTTCTTGTGTTTGTGTTGGATGTCATGCGCTCTTCTGTCTTGAGTCTTAGCCCCGCCCCCTTGTTTCCTTATTCATTATCCCATCATTATTTTACACCCTACACCTGTCTCCCTCGTTACCTCTCCTTAGTTGCTTCCCTATTTAAAGCCTTTGTGTTTGCTGTCTTGTGCTGCACCGTTTTGTGACCCCCACCATCATGTTTTGTCTGCCCTGTGAGTTTATTTAGTTAAAATTGAGCTTTGATTTTATCTTGTCATGTTTTGGTTCTGTTTCCCCCTCGAGGGATTATTAGTTATGTTTTCATGTCTTATAAAATAAAGACTTTGGTTTAGAGCTGTCTGCATCTGGGTTTGTCCATGAGTTTCATGACATTCACATACCTCACATACCAAATGTCCTGCTTGCAAATGTCTCCTGGTCAATTTGCTTGATATATTATCCAACTAAGGTCCAATATGAAAAGACAAAACAAACGCTTCTGTTATAAGTGTGAATATAATGGGTCTGACGCCAATCTGTCCGGTGTCATATCCCTTGCCAGAGTAGGAGAAACAGGGGAGTCCTCGCCAGAGTAGGAAAGAATCGAGATCTCTAACAAAGATTGATGTTTGCACATGCACTAGCAGACCTCCATTACACTTCTCCGTACTGATCGATCCGCGTGTTTTTAACTTATGAAGTGAAGCTGACACCTTTTTACTGTTTATTGCTAAAAGCTGAAGCTTATGGATACTGCACACGTGCACTGAGAGGGGGACCGACCAATCACAACAGCCTGAGAAGCTGAAGATCACTGTTAGGGTATGGGTGGGACATCTTCAGACACACATCTTCAGTAAGCGGAGAACCAATCACGACAGACCTGGGTCAGCTTTACCAATCAGAGTGTTTTGGAAGGAGGGACTTTATAGAAACCGGAAAAAAATCTGATCATTTTGTGAGAGGGACAGCGGTGGAGAATAGACTTGAAATATGTGAAATATAAAGCATTATTTGAAACTAGAAACATGAACATATTGTTAAACACCCAAAAAACACAATCAAAGCTTCGAAAACACCCCCAAAAATGGGATACATGGGTCATACAAAAACAGTTCTTAATCCTGGTCCTCACAACCCCCTGCTCTGCATATTTTGCATCTCTGTCTTGTTTAACGCACCTGATTTAAATCACCAGCTTGCTGGAAGAGAGCTCCGTGAATTAAGTGTTTTTCGATTGACACACTCCCTAAACAGTGTTCACTGCTCCCTGCACACAGGAAATCGGCTAAAATTGATTTCACTTTAGAGGACAGACTTGTGCTGCATAAAGACAAAACCTATTACAGATGTGGGTTAGTTAACAGTAATCATGTGTGTTATTGTTCTCTACAGGTTGTGGAGTTCTAATATCACAGCTGAAGGTTGTGTTGCTCTGACTTCAGCTCTGAGATCAAACCCCTCACACCTGACAGAACTGGATCTGTGTGGTAATAAAATAGGAGATTCAGGAGTGAAGCTGATCTGTGATGTACTGGAGAATCCTCTCTGTAAACTTGTGAAACTGGGGTAAGATCATCTCTCTGATAGTCACACATGATGTGGTTCAGAACTAATACCTCTCATCCGTTCCTGCTGATTTAAAGTCAGGATTGAAATCCACCCATCTTAATAGTCTAGAGTCAGGGTGGAAATCATTTGGTCCTCCACGATTTAACTCAGAATGAATTCTCAACGTGTTAATTCTGTCAGACTCAGAGAGCAAATATTTTATTGTTTTGGCAATTTGCTTGCAGTCCCTTAAATGCCACATACATTATTTTAAAAGTGCTCAATAAAGCTGTTCTTTGACATGCCCCTGCTCCTGCGATTGACTTACGCCTTTTTTCAATAACATTACTTTATTATTATATAAAATTACTTTTAAAACATAGATTTTTGACATTTGTGAATTGGTTCTCAATAGTCTGCAAGGCATCTTAGAATCAAATTCCCCCCTAATAGGAACCTTAGTCTATTGAAACTATTAAAGTTCTGAAGCAGCATTTTTATCAAACATGAATTATATGGTTTTGAAACTGACAGTTTAATTATGCAAGCGCACACACATAAACCAAATTATAAACAAAGAATTGTATATAAACTAACAAAAGAAAGTACATGTTCGTGAACTGAGAGAGTGAAGTGTGTGTTTTTGTTCTCTACAGGATGAGTCAGGGTGATATCACAGCTGAAGGTTGTGTTGCTCTGTCTTCAGCTCTGAGATCAAACTCCTCACACCTGAGACATCTGAATCTGTTTCATAATTATGTTGGAGATTCAGGAGTGAAGCTGATCTCTTCTGGACTGGAGAATCCTCTCTGTAAACTGGAGACACTGTGGTAAGATCATCTCTCTGATAGTCACACATGATGTGTTTCTCAAATGAATATTGTCATGTAGTTTGTAGTGAGACTAAATCAGAGTGTTTGGGATCATTGTCAATTATAATAATTGTATATAAATTAGGGCTGTGTATTAGCAAGTGCCTCACGATACGATACATATCACAAGATGGGTCTCGATACAATATATTGATATATATTTCGATATGATAGACATTTTCGATATATTGAAATACTTTAAATAAAAGATGTAAAAAGTAGAGCTTGAAATACAACATGCTGTACACCACCTGGGGTGACACTGGTGGCACATGTGTGAAAGCACAATAAATGTCATTGTTACTTTTTGGAATAAACTGTCCAATGCAGCGCAATAGCCAAGTGACATGGTGGGTCATGACTTGCGAAGCTTACAAACAGCATTTGTTTTATATAACTCATTACTTCCTGACTTATTTTTAAACCCAAACATACCCACATGACATCTCAGCATTTTTATATTTTTCGCCATGCTCACTTCCACTTACTTTCGGCCATATGTATGTGACATGATAAAAAAATATCAAAAGTAGAGTTATCACTATCGATACACTATCAGAAAAAAAATTGCGATAGTTACATGTAAAGATATTTTTTGCAGAGCCCTAATACAAATTATATTAAATCTCAGCACATTAACATCTTTGATTATTGTTATGTTCCACTTTTTAGTGTAGGGGTAAAGAGGAAACAATGATTAAAGTTAGGGGAGATCCCTTCTACTGTTTTGTCATTTTGAGGGAGGTCAAACATGGTTAGATGGTTAGACAGTCTCTTTATTATAAACAGCATTGAGAAGTAAAAGAGGACACAAACAAGTTTTTTTTCCAGATGATGAACGATAAAGCATAATGTCAAATAGACTCCGGCATTATGATGAAAATAAAATAGAAACACTTTTTTCATCCTATAGATCACATCTGCTGTCTTTATTCTAACATGTTTGACTGATGAATTGAAAGAATAAATAATTCAGTGTTTCCATTGATTGATTCATTGATGTCTAAAATCCATGTTGATCTGATGAGTGTGTTTGTGAATGGAGTAAAGTGTGTGTTATTGTTCTCTACAGGTTGGGGAGCTGTTCTATCACAGATGAAGGTTGTGTTGCTCTGTCTTCAGCTCTCAGATCAAACCCCTCACACCTGACACATCTGATTCTGTCTGAGAATTATGTTGGAGATTCAGGAGTGAAGCTGATCTCTACTGTACTGGAGAATCCTCTCTGTAAACTGGAGAAACTGGAGTAAGATCATCTCTCTGTTAGTCACACGTGATGTGTTTCTCAAACAAATATTGTCATGTAGTTCATGGTGAGACTAAATCAGAGTGTTTGGGATCATTATCAACATTTATAATAAATGTATATAAATCATATTAATTTAGAAAACAAACAGAACATGTAATAATACTAATACTAATAATAGAAAACTCACTTCCCTCTTGAAAGAAATGCAGGGCACAACAACCCTTTTTTCATCATAGAATCGTGGAAGATTTCAAGCAAAGATGACTGCACACAGTCATCTTCATCATGCAGGAATTGTGATCATAAAAAAGATGATCAAGCTCAGCTTTTATGGGCTAACATTTGCATAACAGGGGTGACAGAATGTTGTGTTTGCGCTATTGTTTTAGCACATCATCTGTCACTGAGGGTGTGTTCACACTTGACACACTGCATTGATTTGGATGTTCTTAAGTTCCGTCTCAAATGATGTGTCATAAAAACTGTTCAGTCATATTGCAATCTAATGCCTTTAGGTTTGATGTCATCAGGTTTGATGTTAAAATCCCAGCCCTAGTTGACTTTACTAAAACTATAAACTTGGCTGTATTCAAGATACACTTGTGCTCAATAGTTTGCATACCCTTAGAGATTTGGTCAATTAAAGTGAGCTTTTTGTCAATGTATGGTGGACCATTTTGATTGTTCCAAGATTCTGATCCAACATTGATTGTATGTTTTTTTTTTTTTAATTGAACGCGCACATCCACCTAAATTGAAAACAGTAAATTATGTATAAACGAACAAAAGGAAGTCTATATGTTGTGAACTGAAAGAGCAGTGTGTGTGTCATTGTTCTCTACAGGTTGAAGAGCTGTTCTATCACAGCTGAAGGTTGTGTTGCTCTGTCTTCAGCTCTGAGATCAAACCCCTCACACCTGACACGTCTCAATCTGTCTGATAATAAAATAGGAGATTCAGGACTGAAGCTTCTCTCTGATCTAAAGGATGATCCACAGTATAAACTGGAGAAACTAATGTGAGTGGTCATAATTTATTTTCATGTTCACATATTAATAACTTGTTGGGATAACTGTAAGTTGGTCTAGTGCTGTTTATTTAACAGCTATCATGTAGTATATGTGACCTGTCCATTTTTCATAATGAGTATTATTTTTGGCATTCTCTGTTACAAAACATTCAAAATGATGTATGATTTGTTAGAATCGGACTAAAACGACAGAGCTACACCTGTTTGAAGAGTCAGCAAAAGTCAGTTTTGAGAAAAATCTTTTTTGTAAGGTCCTAAATCAAAATCACCACAACCACCCCTTAAATTCAGTGGTATTACCAAGAGATTTGCATGTAAGATTTGTTCATGTTCATAATCCAATGTCATGTCAACATCATACTTTCCAATCAAATAGAAAATTAATTTGGATCAAGCTTATTCAGATTTTATTAAGGTGTTTACATTTCAGTTCAGTTGAGCCAGTCAAATAACTAATGGACTATAATGATGGCATGTAAATGTTATTATTGTGTGTCAGTCATAAACAGACTGAGGTATCTTGTTATTCAGTATGAAGCACAATTGCAGTGGAGATGTTGTATGTCTGTGTTTATCTGACTGTATTTCATCGGATTTTATCATGAGTGACCTTTGACAGTCATCCCATGTGTGCAGGTGAAGATATCCGATACCTAAAAACAGGCGTGCATTCCATCACAGGTCTGACAGACAGACACATTCACACTGTCAACAGAAACAGAATGAAGAAACTCTTAACAGCTCAGAGAAAACACAAACAACCTGAACCAAAGATCTTCTCATGAGGTGTCAGTTCTGTCTGTGTTACACCTGATCATATATGACAGCAGTACAGTTTATCATACTATATATGTGACTGTCTGTGTGTTTTATTTGCTTTTATTGCATCACTCTGTCTCCTGCCTGCTATTCTTCTCCATCTTTGGTAAATCTTTGAGTAACAGACAATATTTTTCCTGGAGTAGAAAGATAATTTCTGTCAGCTGGATAATATTATGTTGCTCATGTTCTGGTGTAGTCTGTCTATAAGTAACTTAGCTGTTTCATAAACTATTGATGTTTATTTGAAAATGTAAAAATGCAGAATGTTTTCTGTGGGGTCAGGGGTAGAAATAGAAAGGCCCTGTGAAGAAACCCAAATAAACGTGATTGTAATGTTGAAGTAATCTGTGTATTGATTGTCCACAATGTATCTAAGCAGAAGAGACATGATCATGATTATTATTCAATATCAGTTATTTTCATTAAAAAAAATTCTTAAATACACTTTTATTATACGCATAATTTGTCATTTTATGTAACTCTGTAAATTTTGTATATCTAATAAAGTTTCCATTTAAAGAATGATTTTTTACTCTTATTTTTACTCTGCAAAATTTACCAATTCAATAAAAAAACAATGATACATATAGATAGGTAAAGATAAATCCATGATAAATGTTGCCATCTTGGCAATTTTTTTTTCTGTCAATTACTTTTTGTGCTCAGTGTTTGCAAACTTCCAATGCAAGTAGTTCATTAAAACGCCTTTTGTTTAGGTATTAGTAGTAATATTTCAGTGTTTACTTTTCAGCCTCAACACATTTTTTGCAACCGTAAGTGCAGCTAAATATATTTTTAAACTGTAGTTCATTGAAAAGTATTTTATATGTGTGAATTACTATGAGTTGTTATGTGTAGTCATGTACTGGCCATGTCATGATTGTCCAAGATGAATTTCCCAGGAATGGGACAATAAAGTATATTCAAATTCAAAATGGCCACCAGACGGCGACAGTATACAAACGACCGACGTCAGCGTGTCTAGTTATTCGTTTATTCATAGCAATAAATCAAAATCTGTCAGAGCTTAACGACACGTGCACACCGTCCGCTGTCTTTTAGATGAACGGAATGAGAATTTGTTTTATTCTCGATGGTTATTCTCTACGCTGTTACTTTCCTGATTCTTGAATAATGTCCGTGACATATCACTGACTTAACATAATAGTGCCATCTAGTGGCTTAATCAATAACTTATTTATACACAATTTATTTTTTATTCACTATTTTAACAAAATATAAATATCTATTTCTTTCGACCTATTTTCAGTTATAAACTAAGAATCGTAAGAAATTTTGAGGTTTGCTTGTTTAATGGATGAACAGACGCAGACTGCATATTGAGCAACGTTTGCAGTAGTTCACCAGCAGATGGCAGCACATTATAACTTGTATATGTATGACTACTATGTTTTCGTAAGAGATGTTCATGGTTTTTCTACAAGGGCAAGGATAAATAATTTATACTTGTATTGGTTTAATAGTTTAATTGAGAATAATTCTTTTTTGTATTCTAGCGCTGTTGCTTAGAATGAATTGCCTGATTGTTTAAAACAAATTCAAGAAGAAGGTCCTTCTAGAAGAGAAGTTAAGAAATGGCTTTTTTAACTATGTTTTTAGAAGTTATTATGTGATATGCTGATGTGTGTTGTTGATTTCACTCCCATTATGAACTGCTCGTCCATTTTTGAATACCGAGGACCACAATGGAAATAAGCCTTTGGCTTTTTTGTGTATTCTATCCTCGACAGTTTTTAAAATGTGTATGAATTGGTCTTTTGGTCTTGATTGTACTTGTTTTTAATTTTTATTGTCAAATAAAAAAAATGAATCATTTAAACGTGTCCAATAAAACTTGTAAAAATTACTTTTTGGTTAAGGACGTTTACACGATAACAAACATAATGCTGATTACAGTACTGTTGCTACATTATATCTCAATTTATAGAGCAACCAAATCATTCTAGGTTTGATTCAAGGGACCACAAACTTCTGCAAATAACTTTTCTCTGAATTGTTTAAGGATTTATTCATAATTTTCTGTACAAATATTGTTGTAGATAGACAAAAGTGTCATGTCACTCAACACGAGCACTGTTCAGAGCAGCAGAGAGCATGCCTGAGAGATAAACAGCTGTGCCCAAGCGCAAGGTCATAGTTCAGTAAATCCTGCGCTGCTGTACGCCACATTAAAAACTCTCCATTTTGATTAAGGACTCGGGGTTAGAGGATTATGGTCCGGTGAAGAAAAATGAAAGCAGTTTTAAGACCAATCCCAGAATTCATCAAAATACGCAAACCTCAGACTGTCATCACAACCACAGTTTGATGCAAACGCTCAGAGACTTCTGCACTGTCCAGCCACTCAGTCCATTGAGAAGATGCTGAATGCACATGAATGCATGATGAAACTACATTACAAACATGTTTTATTGTTAAAAGTTCAGGGTTCAGATAAACATTGAGCTTTAAGACAAATTTTAATAACAGTCTTCAAAAACCAAGAAGTTTAAAACAAAGGCGCAGACAATCGAGAAGAGCTTTGAAAGGTGAAGTGTGTAACTTCAGTCTGTGCTCACTAAACCAGAACAGGAGAACGTTTTTAAACATCCCAAATGATGGCACACAGCACCTTTATGCAAACCCATAGACACGGCATTTAAATTAGATTAGGAGGGACTAAATTCAAGTCTTTAAAACCTACAATCTACATGACAATGATCTAATCTACAGTCATTTATCTACCGCAGTCCAATCCCGTTTCAAACATCGGTCCTTCTTTCTCAAAACATTTCAATGACACAGATATATGTACTCATAGTTCGTTCAGCTCTGAAATAAATATGAAATGAAAAGGTAAAAATGTTGTTAGCAACTTTGTAAAACTGTCGTCCCAGCACAGCGGAGATGATCACATGACATCTCAAGCAATGTTCCTTCAGCGTGTGCCTGAGCTTCGATGCATTGAGGATCAAAAATCCCCTGGTGGGCAAACGAAGGTCTGAGATGTTCCGTCAGTACTTATTGTGCCATTCGCACTGTCCCACGCTCACCTCCTTGATGTCCAGATTCTTCCTGGACTTATAGATAAACTCCCCGATCGCTACAAACACAGACAAGACGAGTCCGGCCGCCAGCACGATGAAGATTCCTCCGATGTTCTCCACACCCAGAGCGCTGGCCTCTTTACTGTCCTCCTCGGGACAACCGTTTCCTCTCCACCACTTCTCCTTCATCATGTGAAGCTTCCCTTCCTCCTGTAACTGCAGGATAGCGATGGTCACCTTGTCTCGGTACGGGGAACCTGAGACAGAACATCCAGCAAAGTGAACAGAAGAAAAAGCGTTCTGTTTATGTGTTAGTTAACTGGCGTACCGATAGGAGTGCCCACGCCGTAGCCCTTTGAGTCGATGAGTCCTCCGATCTGTGTGAGGTTACAGTTTCTCTGACTGATGTATTCAATGCTGGTGGACTCCATCAGTAAAGCGTAGTCAGTGGTCAACACACGCTGGATCCCCTCGCGGTTATTCTTCACCAGAGCCGTGTTCTTACGACTGCTCATGAACGCCCACATCTTCTCATAGGTGGAGATTTTGGATTTCTGGGAAACGATTATAACAAAGGCTTCATTTACACACATGCACTGTAAAAAATGCTGTCTTAAATATATGTACAATCTAATTGGCTTACAAGTCATTTAATCCTTATTAAATTTGTAATTACTGCACTTCTGCTCATCAAAACGATTTCAACTGATTTTTTATTTTAATAGTCAATTGAAATGACTTGTATTTAACTTTTTACAGAGTGATGCACTTTGTTTCACTATGAAAAGACAAAACTGAGGGCCAAAACCTACCCTTACAAAAATAAGTCATTCAAGTTTATTATTCAATATTTGTATTTATTATTAAGATGTGCTAGTAGTATATTTCTAAAACTAAACTAAAAAGACAAGAAAGTGTAAAACATTAAATATTTTAAACAAAAATATTAAATAAAATATTTAAAGTATAAAAATGAATACATAATAAGTACATAGTATTACCAAAAAGTAAAATATTAGTATTCTATTATACTAATATGTAATATTCACATTGATATTAGTATACGTACTACATACCCAAACCTTTGACTTGAACTTTACTTAAAGGTAAAGGTTTTTTATAAGGGTAAACACAAACCCTCAAATGTCTTTTTTGCTTTTAAGTTTTTAAGTAGATAATCTAAAACAGTATATATTTTGGAAGAGGTGTGCTGTTTAACCTTAAAGAAGGTCATGGTTGAGCCGTCCCTCACAGCGCCGTACTCTATCTTGGTCTGTTTGGCCAGATCATCGGCCGAGTCTATAGGCGAGTCCATTCTTTCCACAGTGAGAAACGCTGCCAGGTTAGCTGTATATGATGAGATGATGATGAGAGTGAAGAACCACCAGATGCCTCCAACAATCCTGGTGGATAAAGCCTTGGGCATCAGCTCTGATCCTGTCCATGAGATACATTCAACCAGTACAAGCAGTTAGAAACGAAACATACAACTTCATTTTTGTCTTTTTTTGCATTATGGCTATAGCGTTTTCTTTTTCAGTTATTCTAGTGACAGTAACCTTCAGTATGCTTTTTGTCCTTTGTCTCTCATTTAAACCCACACCTCGCCAATGAAACTCAGAATTAGATATATGACATCTGTCGAATGTAAGGAGAGTGTTTATAAATGTTGATGTGAACCAGAATCACACACCTTGCTGCATCAGGGCTCCAACTCCAAACCAAACGCTGTTTATTAAAGTGAAGTTGTTCTCGACAACATCCGAATCTGGGTTGCAGGGATGAGGGTTGTACCATTCATACGGCGTAAACCTGCAGAAAGACAAACACTGTCACCAATACAATCCCATCCACCGCTTTGGTTTATTAGCACATGTAAGTTCAAATTAAAATGCCTAAAAATAAACCAGTGAGCAAAGGTGACAGGACAGTGGAGGGACTAAAACCATTTTCTTGGAACTAAAGAGCGCCAATAAAATGTGCAGAATAAGAATAGGAAGATGCATTATTGACATTTAACATCACTTTGTCTGTTGTGGGTATATTTGTGCTTTTAAAGTCAAAGTGGATGACTTTGCACTGATGTAAAAAAAGAGCCAAGTATTTCTGAACTAGCGCCATACTGCAGCAAACGCACAAACGCTTGCCAAAACGCTGGGCAGCAAAACCAGAACAAATGACCAGCAATCCTACATGACAATTAAACGAGTTATGGGTGGCTGAATCGAATCCAAAGGTTGAAATGGACGTTACCTGGCAATGACGAAGAGAACGCAGCTGACCCCGAGGCAGGCCAGCAGCACGTACATCCAGATGTCTGGAGACAGAGGGTTCAGGAACGAGAACACACCCGGATTTGTGCCGTTAGGTTTGTGGTAGAGAATGGAGATTCCCAAAGTCATAAACGGCTTGGAGAAGTCAATGACTTTCTCTCTCACGTAAGTGATGGTGAGCGGAGCCACGGCCAAATCTGCCACCTGGAAGAGAAGCCAGTGAGATATTTGATGTAGTTTGGTTCAAAATGAATGAGAATTCAACAGCCAATGAAATCTCTTCATACGTACGGTACGTAGCCAATAGGCTTTAGGTTATATTTAAACATGATTTGTTATTGCTAGAGGTGCAGGAGGTTTTAGACATTGTAGAAAGCATCTGATTGGACACAAATCTGTGTAGTGCAGGATGAGTCATCAGCGTTTTGTGCTCATTTTGCAAGAAGAGAATGACTTTTTTAAGCTTACATAATAAACAAAAAAACGTACTTGATAAAAAATAAGGTGACTTACATGATCTATCAGTTCCCTGACCATGCCATTCCACTCTCCTTTATCGTTCTGAGCTCCGTATTTTCCATCAGACACGAGTTTGACCTCGTAGGAAAAGCCCAGGATGTTGGATAACTCTTTCAGCAGGTCCAGACAGTAGCCTTCAAACCGGTCGTTTCCATACAGAGGCTTATCAGACTTCTTATACATCACGTATGGGTTTTCCTGCATACAAAAATAACTTTGATAAGTTTCTGCAGATTGTTTTATATGCACCGTTCATGCGTTAATTTTTACCAGAATAGTTGTGACGATGAGCGTCCGGTTGGCCATGGAGTCCGTCACATTGGTGTTTTTGTCTTTGTTGCTGTCAGTCAGGTTAAGGCCTGTGATCGAGTTCCACACGCCGATCTAAACAGATATAGAGCCACATGGTTCATACATTTTGATGGTGGCTGATGTAAACGTAAGAATAGTCAAAAATGTAGGTTAAAATTATATTTAAGGCTGAAGTGTGTAACACAATTGTCACTAAATGGAAACTTACACACTTCAACCTTTCGTCTAACAAGGCAAAAGGAAAACTAGACAACAGAAGCTTTAAAGGGATACTTCATCCAAAAATGAAAATTCTGTCATCATTTACTCATCTTCTTGTCATTTCAAACCTGTATGACTTTCTTTCTTCTGCAGAACACAAAAGAAGATATTTTGAAGAATGTTGGTAACCGAACACCCCCGGCACCCACTCACTTCTATTGTATGGACACAAAACCAATGCAAGTCATTGGGTGCCACCGTTGTTTCTTCAAAATATCTTCTTTTGTGTTCTGCAGAAGAAAGAAAGCCATACAGGTTTAAATTGACATGAGGATGAGTGAATGATGAAAGAATTTTCATTTTGGGTGAACCATCCCTTTAAGGGGCAAACTGGGATCAACCACAATATAACAAAGGACTGTTCATTTATAAAGTGCTTCATATTGTTTCTACTGTATATGAGCACCAACATTTCTTTATCATGACATTCTTTAATGTAATTCTAAGAAAGAACAGCCCATGTAAACAGTGACAGCACTTTCTCCTCCGAGATGATTCTGTCAGACTGTCTCCTTACATTCGCTACGCTACATCACATCACTTCTGTCCGATAGCTGCTGTCACAACGGCCGTGTGAAATATACATTAAGAGAGCTATTAATGTACTCATAAACAGATGCTTTATCACACCAGCTCTCTGCATTGATGGCCTCATGACAGAATGATGGGATGTCTCTAAATGCATGCCTCTGAGCATTGGAAAGTCACTTTATGTTAGTTTAAGATCGGATGAACAAAGCTGCCAACTTTGGCAAGAGTAAAAATGAGTGATAAGAGATCATTTCAACCATAATGAATCGATTTCGAAGTTTAAACCATTCTTTTACTCGGAAGGTATGAAAAAACAATAGGTAACTTATATTGGAGTCAACTCAAATAGAGGGGAACCAACAAATAGATACCATGGTATTTTGGTCATGATATAAGGTAATGTTATGTTTTTTAGGTGTGGTAATACCAGTCTTTTTGAACATAGCATCACTATTGTATTCTTTAAAGTACCTTAAAGTGATGTGGATGAAATAATCGTTCCTTATCACGGTATATACTCAAATACCATGGTATAACCATTTGATAGCATTACTGTACCACCACATGTAGGGCAGGTCACGTTTCTGACATTCAATACAAACCTTCTTCCACACTTTGTTAAAGCGACCACCTTCCATAAACTGTTTTAAAGAAAACAAAGCCAAGACTTCACACGTTAAGACGTCACATGATACTAGATCGATGTAACAGTTCACATGAAACCGTGATAGAGTTTTGTTTTTACCTTTTCTATTCCATCCTCTTTCAGACTGATGACATCCAGATCAAAGTCTTTCCTCAGTCCGTCTGTCTTGTTTATGACGATCTGTCCCGTCAGTCCATTCCACTGAGCCTACAGGAGGAAAGAGGACCGATCGATTCTAGATGTCGTATAATAGTTCACTTCTTTCAGTTTCCGGCACAAGTACTTTTGGTTTGATGATTACACTTGAGCCAAAGCAGGCCAACACATAAGACAGGTCACCTGATGCAGGTATGCTTTGCTTTTTAACACAGGGCATGTGTGAAACAGGTTTGGGTGTGTGGTCCTAACACAAGAGTGATGTCATAAAGGGGAGTTTTAACGCCTTACACTGTAAAAACATTCTATAAAAAACTGAAACTTTCTGGCAGCTGGGGCGACAGAAATATACTGAAAAATAGCATTTTTTCTTGTAAGATCACATGTTTTTCTTTTAAATTAGCAGTCTTTTTCTGTAATTTGATGTTTTTTTACCTTATTTCAAAAATAGACTAATCCTGTAAAAAACACAGAAAATTTTACACAGCTGGGGTGCCAGAAATATAGCATAAAATAACCGGGGGTTTTTTCTCCATAAAATCAAATTTTCATGTTTTTTCTTGTAAATTTGCTGTATTTTCTGTAATTTTGGACTATTTAAAAACGTGCAAAATCTGTAAAAAACAGTACAATTCTGTAAAATTACGTTTTTTTACAGTGTTGCAGGACTATTGCCCTGATGGTAGGACTGCGGATAAATTTGGGCTCGCTCTGGCCAACATTGAAAAACTGGACATTTAACAATGGACACTAATGCAAATTGTCTCAAATGAGATTTGACTTGCTTCAGAAACTAAAAGATTGCAAAGACATTCTGTAAAGAATTTTAACAAGAGAAATGTCTTTAAAATGAAATATATTTGTCTGAATATACAGTACACATAAAAGTGCAGAACAGTCTCTCTACCTCTTCACAAAATAATTAAACCATTTAATCCCTCTAAGTAGTTTTAATGTTGTTGGCGATGCGTGAACACAACCTGCTGAACACACAAATGAAATCATTTTTCTCTGCTTTGTAAAATCCGTCTAAAATACCCATTTACCCAGTGACAAAAAGATTTTGGAGTGAGCTCAAGGGTAATACATCACACACAGTGCCATCTCAGGATCACCAGAAGTGCCCAACGCAATAGATCAGCTCTACATAGAGGTGTTACTGTAGTAAATGAACTCTAGCAACCTCACATGGAGAGAAAATGTGAGCTCAAACGTGACCACAAGCCAAATGAAAAAGCTCATCTGTGCAAATAATTCACACATTTCCTCTGACCACACTATATCACAATGGGAGACTGAATACTGTGATGTACAAATCCAATGGATTATGTCTTAATTTGCTGTTTTAAGAATTAAAGGGTCTGGATAGCATTCCTTCATGATCATCACATTCAGAGGTCTTACAGAAATCTTCAAGATTTGTTCTATTCATTACTAGTCTAAATCTGAGCTGATCCGTCCCGTCAATCATCACATTGTGCTTTAGATAGCATCACATGTACAGTGAGTTTCAATTACAGAAAAAAGACATCCAGCAGAGCTTAGTGTGGATTGCTCTGAAAGTTCAACTGTTACACACATTCTCATTAAGAAACACAGTTGGAGGTTTAGTTAATGTCTATCTATATCTGCACAAAGCCACGTGTTAACTAACCAGAGAGTATATAGAGAGCAGCACTTTGACAAAGATGTGGTGCTATATACTGTGTAATGTAATCATTTTTAAAAGATGATGAAGTAGAAAATGTAAAGATGTATCTAAGACCCTCGATATGCATATTGGTGCTATCACAACAGGCTTGTAAGATGGTTTTACTCCCCAGTAATCTTTTTTTTCCAGTTTTTCTGAATCTATATTTATAGGTTGATCAAATGATAATTTTTGTTTCATTCTGTGAACAACTAACAATATTTCTACCAAATTTCAGATAAAATTATTGTTTCTATTTGCAGATAATGAAAACTGGAGAAACAGGTGAAAAGAACAGAAAAGATGCTCTGTATTTTTTCAGACCTCAAATACTTCACAGAAAACAAGTTCAGATTCACTTTTAAGCAATACAACAGTCATACGTCTACATGCATTTAGGAAAAGTTAAAATTATATATTTGTATGTAATAACCTTGCATTTTATCACAGTTGTCATGTGTCTTGTCATGCTGTCAGTCTTTCACATTGCTTTTGGATGACTTTGTCACTCCTGAGGTTTGATTTAGTTGAAATTCAACAGACACTGGACGGGAATGACTACAATACATCTAGAAATCTTCTAGACAAATCTTAACAAGCAAACTCATTGAAGTAATATTACTGTAAACTTATATAAACATTGAACTTTTGAATTTTTTCTCTTACTCCACTGGCGTTTTTTTCTTGTTTTAAGCATACATCGAAAGAAAAACAAGACTAAACATCACAAGATATTTTGTTTCTCAAGTAAATCTATCTTGATTTAAGAATTCAGACATTTAGACATTGGTACTGGGAAACATAACACTATCAGGAATTCATTTTTTCCAGTGTGCTTCAATCTTAACTTTTCTCATCATCACACCACATATCCATTACTGACGCTTGAAACTAAATGAATCCAAGATGAATATTTGCTCAGGCTTTATTTTCAGGCATGTTGCCATGGCGAGGGGAATCAATAAGTGAAGATGCTCTAATGAGTCTCTGAGTGAAGATCTCAGACGAAGTCATTAAAGATCTCATCCAACACGCTGACTCGACAACTTTCTGCAAAATACAACTCTAAAACAAGTACGCTGAATGATCTCACTGAGACAATGTCCATAAGGTCAATTACTCCTGCAGCTTTTTATAACTTTATTTATAACAGACTCAAAATATCACACGTGCAGGACAATTTACAAAACACTGACCAATCACAAATTCATTTGGAGTTTGCATTCGATGTTTTTACCTCTTTGAACATGCTGATGAAGCGTGAGCCGAAGCGCCAGGGTTTGTGTCTGTGGCATTGAAGAGAACTCACTGTGACCTGAGACGCTCGCTGAGACGCGGCAGCAACCATATATACAGCATCATACATCAACGCGGCTTCTGTCTGTACAGACACACACACACACACAGAGAAAATATATCAGAAGTGTGACTTAAACTAAACATTTAAGGGGCAGTTTCCCGGACAGGGATTAATTTAAACCAGGACTAGGCCTTAGTTAAATCAGGATATTTAAGTCATTTTTAAAAACATAATTTACAAAAAAACGTTAATGGTGTACGTCTTGAGACAAAACAATCACACTTTGTTTTGCAAGTTGTTTTTGATCAAGAAACTTCTAACATTTAAGTAAGTCTGGGACTAAGTTTAAACCCTGTCCGGGAAACCGCCCCTGTAATCCCTTTATCTCTTTCACTGCACAGTAAGACAACAAAGATACAATATCACAGCTAATGCAATGAAAATGTACAGTACTAACAAAAATGTTGTTTTTTTTGGTCACACTTTATTTTAAGGTCTAATTCTTGCTATTAACAAAATATTAACTATTAATAGTTAGTATGATAGTTGGTCATGCAGAATATCTGCTTTATATGTGCTAATAAACAGCTGATATTCTAATAATATGCATGCTAATAAGCAACTTGTTAATAGTGAGAATTGGTCCCTATACTAAAGTGTTACCATTCAATGGAACCATTCAATGTTTTTTTAAGTCGAATAAATAAGTAAATAATTATTTAGCATGTGCTATTCAAAGTTTTGAAGAGTTATAAACGGACTCATATTATGTGTCAAATGATCAGATACGCAGAAGATCACTGACTGTCATCATTCCGTCCAGCAGTCCGGTCTCAGGTTTGGGCGGAGCCTGCAGTCGCTCCATGGACCATTTCTCCACCACTGATGCCACCTGAGGACGGTCGATGTTCAACAGACGGAAACCCGTCATGTTCACCCCGCTGTACCGGTACGGCTCCAGGTCCAACGCAAACAGGTCCTGAAATGAAGCGTAAAAACTGCGTTTATTTTTAAAATGTGAAAAATATTTATTGACAATAAGGTGAGGAAAAACTCACTCTCACTCTGGTTTGTTTTGTGATTCTGCTAGATTTGCTGTTTTTGGCTCTCGTTTTTTATATTGCACATGTTTGTCTGCTGTTCCAGAAAATCTTAAAGGCACAGCGGCAAAATAAGCTAACTAAATTCAAAATTCATAGAAAATTTGTGAAATGATTCTTCAAGGACTCACTACATTACATTGAGAGACATGCATTATGCAAAAACGTGCCAAAATTCCTCTCAAAACAGTACAAGAAACCAAAGAGAAACACATTGCAACCGTGCCGGAGACTCACCAGAGTAGTGAAGAAGAAATGATAATATTCTGTCATCATGCCCATAGACAACAGCTACAGCAGATAAAGAGAGACATCAGTGTTTCTTCACGGACATACATCATCAAATGTGCACATATAACATGTTTGCAGAACACGAGACCTGCTTGAGGACGTCAGCCGCGGTTTGATACGAGCAGTCAAAGATCACACAAAACTCTTTTCCCTTCTTCATCTCTTTCAGCAGCGGCCGAGCATCTTTACTGCCGGTCGGTAACTGACGGATTTTAATCTTAATACTGTATCGTGACGGAGCCTTGATCAGCTCTTGAAGACGAATCAACCCTTAAAATACAGAATATAAAAACATATGACTTCTGTTAATATCTACAATATTCATCTTTATTATCATTATTTTCAAAGCATTTGTTAGCTGCTTTTCAAAGAAGACAATGGGTTTAGCATTTAAATGAAACCATTCGCCTTATTTAGCGAATTTCCAATAACAGTTCAAGCTCAATTTAAGCCTTCAAGATTAAATAACTTAAAATTCATCCAGAAGATTAACTGTGAACTGATCTGCTTAATAATAATAATAATTGTATTAATAATAAAGTAGCAGACTGTTATAATAATGGCAAACAGATCATCCCAGATATGATCTCAGGGCAAATACACACTCGCCTTCCACAAAATTACCAAACGCAGAACAGTTTTCAAAAAGTCCATAATTTATGAGATCCTAACAACCTTCAAACATCGACTAGATGGATAATGCACAAATGATAATAAAAGCATATGCGATTTGTCGAGTCTATTTAATGATATAAGAATGTACAAGATCGTTCCTGTTCCCATGTAAACATTGTATATCATTTTAAACATCTGTACATCTTGAATAAATGACATTTTTCCTGGTTAATGTGTTTAGAAAACATTCTTTCTAAATAAATACTGAAGAAAACCTTTATCACATATTCAATTTCTTTTATCTTAATACATTCTCCCAGACAGCAACAAGATTAAACTGAAAGTCAATGGAAATTTTTGTTGAAGTTTTGAAATATTTAAATATTCATATCAAAGTCTGATCAAAGAGATCATCATTTCCAAATGACAACCAAATGATTTGAGATACTGTATCTACAGTACATGACTATCAATCTTACTATATACTCATTTGTGTCTACTTGTGTTTTGAAAGCAACACATTTAAAACACATATAAAACACAACTGACAAATCCACAGGTTCTGAACTATTAAAGATCAACCTTTGAGAGATATCTTTGAGACCATATTTTTGGCCCACCTGTTGCATCTTCATAAACCACAGTCAGGGCTTTCCACTTGTAAAACTGGACGATGTCGAGCACGGCCCGGCTGATGGAGGCGTAATCTGGGTACAGGTTGATGTAGAAGCTGTCTTTGTTGTCCACAGACGGGTGTTTCCATCGAGTCTGGATGTGAGGAACCTCCAGAGCGTTACAGATGGACTGAACGGCACTGACTGAGGAACTGTGAGAGGGTCCGAACACTGCGGCCACACCCAGAGCCAGCTGATCACACGCTTCACACACACCACACAATGACATCATCAGTAACATTCCTTTAACAAAATAATATGCATTTAAGAATACATATTCAAGTTATGTGAGCATGCAAGGTATATGATATTGAGAAAAAGACCTCGTCTGGAGGCCTCAAAGCTGTCAAACAGGTTGATTCTCTGGATGTCGTAGGTCAGCGTGGTGTTGGGCATTAAAGTTCTGTTCCTGTTTATGTTGGTAACAGCAAATTTGAAGGCAAGTTCCTCGACGCTGATTGGTTCATTTTCAAGAGTCTCAAAAATGCCTCCTGGATGGAAAGGGAAAATAATTTTCATGAAGTCATAAATAAATGATACATTAATAAATAAAAATTGATTTATATATAAAGTGTTACAAATAAAAAACAATAAAAATAAAGTTACATTTCTTTGCCGATTAGAGAAAAAATTTAATTTGTACTGAATGATTTGATACTGAATTAAATGTATATTTGTAATAATAGCACTGTAAAAATCTATAATTTTACAGACTTTTACTGTTTAACTTTACAGTATTTTCACATATTTTTGAAACGCGGTAAACAAATTTTCAAAACATAAATAGACTGCAAATTAAAGTTGGGTATGTAAAATAACAGGAAAAACATGTATTTTTATTTGACAAAAAAGGTTATTTTACGTTTTATTTTTTACATTTCAATTTTTTCCGGCACCCCAGCTTGGAATATTACCGTTTTTTTTACATTGTGGCTGGTGAGGTCGATGCTCTTCGTCATACAGTTGTTATTCATACACACTGTTATGTTTTTCATCTAATCTAAATAAATATTTCAGGTGCATGAAACAGTATAGATTTTCCATTTAAATCATGATCTAATCTTTAAATAATCCAGATGATAACCACACACAGACACAAAACAAACAAATAGATCAAATCTACCATTACACAAGGTTAACAGTTATTAAAACAATTAAAGCCGTTTCAGTGTATGTGAAATCATTCAAAGTAGTTCTCATCTTTGGTTCCCCTTTATTCCTTTTGAACAGATGACTTCACGTCGCATTTGTTGTTTCAGCTCAACTGTTTATAAATGACAAATCAGAAACAATCAGCCCTCAGGTGCCAGCCATTGATTGTGAACGCTGCCAAAACAATTTCAACAGGATTTTCTGTGAAACTGTAATTGATGTTGTAAGAGATGAGAGTTATACTGTAAGTATAAATCCCCCATGGGTTGTGATTGCCGGTGACCTTTTTCTTCCACCGGTGTTGTGGCACCTTCAATTCTCACACAGAGATCTCTGAGTGGGCGACAAATTCGCTCAATCTCAGCTCTTTAAACACCAGGAGTAATTACGGCTCACGGCTCACAGCCAGCGTCTGATTCCTGAGTCTGCTCCAAAGAAATATTTCAGTAAAAACACTGTTTTTTTTTACTCTGAGGCTAAAGTAATGATATTTTGCTGTGGCTGTACAAGCAGATCCACATACAGGCTATATATAAAAGATATAAAAATAAAATACGTGGAAAAGCTTTTACCGTTGAAATAATTCCCAAGGAAGCACTCAACAGTGAAATACACTTCACCACTCTCTACAGCTGCATCATCACTGTCTGATTTGTTTTTTCTGTATAAAACGGCACGACTATTTATTTAACCTTTGAGGGGTGTTTGGGTCTATAGGACACACAATTAATGTTCACTTAAAATATGCAATTTATTGTTTTTTTCAACCTCAGACATTTGTAATATATTTCAAGATAAACATGTTATTTATGCATATTATATACTGCAGATTTTTTTGTTTTATAGCAATTTTTTTCCAAAAAAAGAAATTGTAATAGGATTTAACGGAGGTAATGAATATGTTGCTTGGATAAAGTGAACATCTGTGTAGTATTTACATACATTTTATGGCCGTATTGATTTCAAAAGAAGAATACAAGGCCTAAAAATTCATTTTTTTGTGAAGGCAGGCATATAACGTTCTACAGTACATATAAAAATATATAAATACTGTATCATTTTTTACATGCCCAAAATTGGCAAAGAATCGAACTTTCAGAATATTACAATTTATTTCTAACAATATTTAATTAGCTCATGACATACCTACCTGGGGTCTCGTTTATAAAACTGTGCCTAGGATCCTTACTAAAAGTGTACGTTCGCCCGAAAGCCAAAAAAATTCTGATTTATAAAACTGTGCGTATGCACACCTGTAAGCAATATTCGCTTTATAAATCATAGATCACCTGCAAGTGTGCGTACGTGAATCAGCCTTCTTGAAGAGGTTTTGGGCATCAGAGTAATTAAAATGACGTAATGCAAAACTTGCGATTGCTGTAATCAAAGTAAACGTGCTCTCAATGGGAAAGGCCAAAGATAATATATTAAAGGCGGGGTAACCGATTTCCGAATTACGCTTTAGACAACTGAGTCGGTCCGAGTACCAAAACAACCTTGTAGCCAATCAGCAGTAAGGTGCACAGTGCACAGGACGGACATTAGTCGAGCCGAGCGCTGACGAAAGCGAAAGATGGGGGTAGGGGTGTGTCTGTTTTGGTGATTTGAACATCAACAACGGCTCAGAGAAATCAGACACCCCGCCTTTAACAAGGTGTGTCACTGCCATTGCTTCTCATGTTGCAGGCAGTCTCGCTTCACCGCCCGACCACCACTCGCTATTAGATATTGGGGATGCGTTTATCTATCTCAGCATACAGACAAACACGGACAGAGACAGTTCACAGTGTAATTAATCGCACGGAAAAAAATTTACACAAACCGGAAAACCGCAATTCACTTACACGTAGTAGGCTATTGAACCATGGAGGTCGTACCGATTGACTATTGGTGGCATCCCTGGTGTACGTATTACACAATATTGCAACAGCGTATGCAATTGATGAGAATGGGTTGTGTGTACACATACACACACACAGTCAAACAAACAAAAATACACAGAAAATATGAGCAAACACACACATACCCTCAAAAACAACCCTATTCACCTATCCAGAATTCTTTACACTTCATTTTCAAATATCAATGCTCTGAGTTGCTCTTTGAGCAGAACAGAATCGTAATTCGTTTTTTATTTCTTTAAATGTCGTTTCAGTTTCCAGTTTAAACAAGAACAATTTCTCTTCCTGTCAAACATGATGTGGTCCTGATCTGCTTGTTGCCGGGTTACAGGGCACCTGGATTTTACAGTCACTTATCACAAACATCTTGACATCACCAGGGTCCACAGGGTCTTTACATTAAATAAACTTGTTCAGATGGCTTGATGCTGGTTTGCTGGATGACACCATTTACAAAAGAATCTCAAGCATAACCTATGAGTTGACGCCTGCCTTTTATATTTAACAAGCAAATTCGAACAAAACACCTGTTTACTATAAAATCAGCCCTCGTAACAGAAGCCAAGAAAGACTTACATACAGAACAAACCAACACAGTCTAATAAACTCCCTCTCTTATAATAATGAAAAGGAATCTTTGTTCACCTCCGTTCACCTCATCGACATTTATCTTGTGCCAACATTAATCCACTTCTGGAAAGAGACTTTCTGCACTCCTTTCAGATTAACAAAAAGCGTTTAAATTGCAAATCCACGGGTAAATTACATTACCGACCTCAAAGCAATCCCTTCCCACAAACCACTGTGTGTAAACCTTTGTGATTTGTTAAACCTGCTGAGAATCTCACAGGGTGTGAAATGTTTTCAACAGAACATCATCCTGAATCCATCCAAAAGCCTTTTTATTAAGAATTTATATGAGATATTTATTGTTTATCATTTGTTGACCCACTGATTTCTAAGACAAAACACCTCATCATATTGTCTTAATTTGGTTAATATATTACTAATATGGACAAAGACAAAAATTTTTTTTTTTACAATTTATGTGATGACTATGCATGATATAGCCTATATAAGCCTAAACGTACTCACCAGATCATATAAATGAATCTGGTGATTAATATCAGCTCTGCTTTATTGCCTTAAAACGGTTTAAAGTTTGTTTAAACGGGGTGTGATATACACACTGATGCATTTCCTATTGAAACAGGAAGTTATTTCATGACATTACAAAAGTCTCATCCCTTTCATTAAAAATATCCAACAGCTTTTAGTTGACATCGCACGCTGGCTAGACCACACTGTACAGCTTATATTAGGGACATAAACAAAGACGGTTTCCAGATGTCTTTTTGCCTTTTTAACCATTTGAGTTAGTTGTATTTATAATTTAAATAATAATTCTAATAATTCTCATCCTAGAACACATTTTATACACACCCCTCAAGATTTGGGTAAATTTGGTCAGAAAAGGACAAAAGAAATTTCTGGTAGGATGAGATGAAACGGGGTCGATGTTTTAGAGAATTCAATAGCTTATTTCTCATTGACAGACAGGCTTGGTAAATACAGACTCCTCGGGTAAATAAATAAGCATTTTTTCCATAATCATGAGAGCTTTTGTCTTATTTTTTTTTAATCAACAGTGATTAAAAGCTGTGGCTGTGTGACTCAGATGAGACATGAACCTCATTGCAATTTGAGAGACCAGCTACAAGACTTAAGAACAAAGATGCAGTTGTTTACTCTCTTCATTCAACATCTCACTATCACAGTCACGTGTGTGTGTGTGTGTGTGAGAGAGAGAGAGAGAGACTGACTGTGTTCTGATCTGATCTGATGATTTCTTACACATGCACTCTCTGATAAAGAAATGTAAGAAAACTGTATGAAGAAATAATATAGAAATAATACTATTTTAAATACTATTTTTCATGTTCCTTGGCAACACTGGGTCATATAATATTTTATTCTGATGTGTAAATGCTTGTTATTAAAAGCACACATTAACATATCTATGGCAGACAGACTATTGTGAAATAACAGCGATCTAATGATAAACATCACAGAGTTGTGAAGTTTGTTTAACTTTCCAACTGTAGTCAGAAAACAGCTATTTCTACATTTTAAATCTCTGGCCACAGAACTAACCTAAGCTTAATATTATCAGATTCTGCATTTTACGATGGAGAAAGTATTGTATTGTAGTTACCGGTGACCATCATGGTCTTTGTCAGGTTCTGGTGGGTGCCCAGGTGTCAGTGCCCACTGTGTGGGTCTCTGAGCAGAAAGCAGATTAGTCCTGCTTGTTTAACATGCTTAAGAGGGAAGATTTGTCAGTATTACCCAGCTGCTGCAGGGGGAAGGGTACAGATCTGACTTGAACCCAGAGAAAAGTGAAGCTACTAATTGAAACGTGTACCATATAGAGCAGATTAAAAGTGTGCGGAGAAAGATTAGATTCGACCTCTGATCTGCACAAATAATGAGGAAAAGATTAAATACACAAAGGGCATTATTACAGTGCTCTATATGAACATTATTAACTGCCTGTGGTGAATAACATTCTAACAACAGTAGTTAAATAACATCCCTGAACTATATTCAGGTTTAGACCCACAGTATTCATGAATACCAATTAAATTAATTTCTAATCAGCCTGATGTTTAATTTAATAGATATTATATTCAAAATCTACAACATAAATCATAATACATTGTTAAAAATAAGATAAACACAATAAATTACTATAATTTCATTAAGATACCTTTTAACACCCAAATTCAAATTATCGTTGTAGTTTTGTGACTTAATCCTGAAAAAAGTAACAGAGCTCAATATTAATGGCATTACTGCTCAGAAAAAAGGTTTCATAACTGGAACATATTAGAATTCTCAGGGTTGGTGGTCAATAAATGCAACAACATATCTGAAGAAATCAGTGAATTAAAATATGCATTTTTACCCCATCACATTTTATCCACTACATAACCTCAGCACATCAAACCCAACACTTCTTTTCTGAACCATTTTTTGCCATTTTAGCCAACTGGTTCCATAGTGGAGACATGATTACCTCTATTGCAAATATTTATGTGTGACACATGGCCACTGACACGTTTACAAGAGACAAATACACTCTTTTATAGAAATATCCGTCAGGCACATCGCAACATAGACATTAACCAACAAATCTTAGTAAATAAGTTCACACTCACCAATTCTCAAGACCTGCTGCGCGCTCAGACTCAACTCTGTGATGAAACACAGCAGTACAAAGCAAACAGCTCTCTTCTTCGCCATGATACACATGCAGGAGGAACATTTAACATCCATATGCTTCTTCTTTTCATTTGCCCAAACTGCATCCGTACAGGAATAATTTCCATCCGAGCAGCATCTTTCCACTCACTCGTACCGGCGGGAATCAAAAATCCTTATTCGCGCACCCATTCATGTATCCATGCACTAATTGGTCAATGCTTTCCAAAAAAGTCCAAATGAAAATGCATCCCTTCCCGGGTGATTTCATGACATGATGGTGCTGATGGGAGCCGGACGCGCAAGAAAGAGCCCGGAGCGCACCGAGAGCGCACGTTCCTTCATCAGTGCGCGCTCTCAATTGAGGACACAGTCGAGTCTCTGATCCGCAAACATGGATCCGTTGTAAAGATTAACTTCAAATCTGCCAGCAGCCGACCTCAACAACGTCTTTGGTTTTTGGTTCACCGAGGAAATGATTTAATCTTGTGCCGGAGCTTTGATGGAAGCGCGCATCTAATCTGCCGAGGGCTGCGAGCAGATTAAACGCCCGGTTATCTGTAACCACTCACAAAAAAACTGCAAGACACCTTATTCCACTACAGTTTTACCACTTCAAAAATACAAACTTTATTGTTTAAAAAAAAGAAAAAAGTAAGAAAAAAGTAAGAAATCGATCTACTAAAATATCTGAAATTATTTTTTGCTCCAAAAGACATGTTTGGTACAAAACGCTCTTTACGTGGTAAACAAATACATAAAAAATACGTTTTTCAGTTACTAGTTATAACTGAACTATAGTTAATAACCTCGTTGTCATGTCCTCCGATAGAAATCTGTCCATTGAGCGCTTGGTTGGTGTTTCAATATTTCAGATCTGGTTTAAGAGGTGACTGTATCCTTTAGGTCTTTGTGACAGTGGGTTTATAAAGCATTAGAGGGATTACAGAGACAAGATCTGGATCACAGATCATTAAGAGAGGTAGGATACAGTTCAGCCTCGGTAAACAAAGACAGATAATACATGGCGCAGCTTAATGGAATAAAAGCACTTTTAGACTAGATGTGTTAAAAGTGTTAAAACACCATAAACAGAGTTTTGAGTGTTCTTAATCTCTCAAATGTAACAAAGAGGACAAATTTATGTAACATGTTTGTAATAGAAGTTATACTATAAATCTAAATAACATGTAGATGTGATGGAATGGAATGCTCAGTAAGGACCCCTGCTGGTTCATCATCAGTAAATATTTAATGCGTTTTCTCAAGAGTAAACAGCAAGTTGAAATTGGCTAAACAGCAAAGACTTACAAAAAGCAAGAACGAATACAATAAAGAACAAACTTGTATAAAAAGTGCATAAAGAAACAAAACAATGTTATTACTGCATATTACAATATAGCTCCAAAAAGAGAAAGCATGGGATATTCAAATCTCTCAACATTTTCATTCTCTCAAGGCCAAACTCACATCTGTTTATGTAGAACAGAGAATATCACATCACAGTTTAACTGCCACCGAAGCAAACATCATCCCGCAGGATAAAACCGGTCTGATGTGCCATATGCTGATTCACTGTTTGCTTCCCGCATGCCTCAATGTGAAATGAAGGTTGTTGTTGGCATAACAAACATAAACAACTTTCTGTGTTTCACCACTGAGTTCATCATTTTAAATGTGAATTACATACACAGTTTTATAATAATATAATAATAGTTTTACATACACTTTATTTTGTTTTTTTCTCTCCAAACAGTTTGTTGAGTCATGCACATTATATACGCAGTCCAGATCCACTGTCTGAGCTGTGAGACTGTACTCTGGAATAGTTGTACCCTATGAAAAGTTGTTTCTGTGGGACAATCTGTAACGCTGAGCCGGAGGTGCAGGAACTGTATGGATTACTGACGTTGCTTCCCGTGAAATGTGTAGAAAGCCGATCGGGGTACTGGGCAGTTTGGTGTAAATATTGCATTACGTTTGTGTTCTGAGGTGGTAACGTGTTCTGGTGGTACACTAAAGGCCCTGTAGTCATTGGCCGCCCGCCGTAAGATAAATGTTGATCAAAAGGGGGTGTGATGGTGAAGCTGCGCACGGACGGATAAATAGAGAAGCTGTTGTTCTGGAGCAAAGGCTGGTCTCTTACAGAGCTATTTATGAGAGGGGGAGAATGGTTAAAACTGTGTTTATTGCTTGAATAACCAGGCTGATATACGTAAAACAAGTCAGAATGCGGGCCAACGCGACGACACAGAAATATAACCCCAGACGCCAAGAGGAAAGCGCTGGTGACCCAGCCGATATAAAGCGCCTCCCCGAGTTCCCTACGCTGGGCGTTGATGAGCAAAGGGTTGTAAAAGTCTCTAATGATGGTGTGAGCCGTCCAAGAGACTGGAATGATAACGCAAAAAGAAGCCAAGATCTGCATCGCCCCCACGGCCATCACAATGATGCTTTTGACCCGCGGTTGATCTCTGAGACAGGAGGTGCAACGGAGACCCACGAGGGACACCAGCAGGCCCAGTCCGGAGAGCGCCAGAGCGCAGCAGGTCAACCCGCGGGCGGCCTGCAGGTCTGGTGGGAGGAAGAGCAGAGAGTCGTAAACTTTACACTGCATGTGAATGTTGGCTTGCCTGAAGCAGGTCATCCATAAGCCCTCCCAGCGGACCTCCATGACGATGATGTTCTCTCCGATGAAAGCCGTCACCTTCCACATGGGGAGAGCTGTGACGGCGGCCGTGCCGATCAGACCGATGATGCCCAGACACAGAGCGATCAATTCACACTTGCCCTGAACCATCGTTCACCTCGGCCTGGACACCTGTCGGCTGTTATGGATGTAGAAAGCAAACTTTAGTTTGAAGTTGGCTTCAAAGGGAGCACTATTCTTCATTTTCAAATTGGTTTTAAGGAAAAATTTCGAATGGTTTCCATTATGAATGAACCAAACCATCACAAAATTATTTTATGTAGTGTGTCTTGGGTCTTATTTCAGCAGGAGTTAATGATGTTTTATTGATTCTCATCCTCCCAATACACTGTAAATAAATCAACTTCAAAACTTCAGTTAAAAAGCTGCCTTAAATTAAGCTTTACGAGTCAAAACTTAAATTTTATTGGACTTCAAAACATTTTACATTGCCTTTTACATCCATTAGAATTTACAGTGATAGTTCTGTGGTTTCTTTATCAGGAGAAAATCAATTTTAGTAGTCAGTTGACACAGAAAAATAATAAAATCATAATAAATTTATATGAAATAAATATTTGTGCACCTTTACAATAATGCACCTCTATACCTCAGTCTTGCTTTCAGCAAATAATACAAAAAATCTAAGCGTGACATACAAATTGCAATATTTGCATTTAAATAGATATGGCATCTAGTGTATAATTGCGCCTTCTGTTCAATTTCATCACAGTCTAGCTATTTTTTAAACATAATCCGCCTGGTGTAAAAAATTACAAATGTTTAGAAACCAGCCCTACTAACCGTGTGCTCTGAACAAATGTCAGTCCTGTTGGGCAGAAATAATCTATAGCATTCAAATACTCATAGAGAGACAGACATCCAAACATCAATTTCCAAATGCATCCAAACTGTAGTAAGAAGAATGTGTGTCTAAAGCTTGAGAAAGTCTAAGGAACTTACTCTCTGTGTTATGGAAAAGTGACAGCGCTGTCTTCTGATTGGTCCAGAAAGATGAGAGTGTAGAAATGATGATGGTGTGTTTACTATCCTGTGGTCATGCACAACAAGGTATTTTTCTATATCTCACACACACACATGTATGTTTCTATACATACTATGGACTAGACACAATGACTTTTATACTGTACAAAAGTATAAACCTAACCCTCACCCATAAACCCAAGTAATTCAAAAACCTTTCCGCATGTTTACCTTTTTAATATAAACATCATTTAGTTTGATCACTGGCTGGTCCCATCAGTATGGGTGGTTAAGACTTTTACCATCATTGTCTATCAGAATCTCAGATAGCCCAGGTACGTCTGCTAAAGATCTGGAGATCTGAAAACCATCTGATAAATGTCTTATAAAAAGCAATTTAAATCTAAATCATAAACATCTTACAGACATCCTATAGATGTCTATGACATTAAACAGGAAACATCTCAGGGACGTATTGCAGATGAGCGAACAATTTCTCAAATTCAAATTTAATATGTAATTTGTTTTGTTTGATCGCTGTCCCCACAATAAGTGAGACAATTTAATATACTTTCATTGACTAAACATCCAACGTATCAGGCTAACCCTAAACCTCACAAAGATTTGTGCACCGCATGCTTTTTTATTTAAACAATAAAAACACAATTTTGCCTTTTTATCTATTGAGGACTAGTAAAATGTTGCCTGTCATGATATTTTACTATGTTAGTGATGTTTGACCCTCACCAATAAAGCTAAACCTGTATCGCGCAAGCAAACTACATCTATCAATAATGACACAAAAGTATTTGTACTCTAGAAATATACTAAACAAAACATAACTACTGTCACTATACATAATTATAAAACAAGCCCAAATATGTTTATAATAAGTGGACATTGCAACACGTATGACCTTGACACACTTATATACTGTATATGTATATATATATAACACTTTAACACAAGAGGGAGCAACAGTGTCACTTTGGGTTCAGGTGAAACGTTTTCATTTGAAGTACACAAACACTGTCTGGTGACTTGCTGGCTTTACCTATTTCATTTACCTATTATGTTTTATTCAAAACATCAGATCAAGTCCATCTAAAGAGCTTAAGTGTGTATACAGCAGGTCACTTCTCTGGTCACGACCCACATGTTTTTCATTGGCACCCCTGATCTCAAACTATGAGAAAATGAGCTCTTAATCAAAACGTATAGCGAGCTTCCATCTCAACTTCTTTCTGAAGAACTGAAATGGATCCAGACCACCGATCTGGAACACTCTACATACATAGGCAGCAAGTCGCAACACACACAAGTGCTTTTCAGATGAAGTGCACAGGAGAATCAACATCACAACTGATTTCAGTTTGACAGTTTTGCGTTTGACATTAAAACAATGTATTTCTTAGACTGAATATTATTTATTTTTACTTTCAGTATTGAAGAAATAATTGTTTAACAAACAAAATATTGCAATTGATTATTTCATCAATCCACAGCAAATCACACTAAAATTGTGTTTGCTGCATAAGAAAAACATAGATTTGACTAATTGTTTCTCATTTGGTTCCATAGTAAAACAGGTCTGACTGTAATGTATCCAAAGTTATGCAGTTCCCATTTCACCGAAGCTGCTCGTCCAGTTTTCATGCGTGTGGGTGTATTTTTGTGTCGGCTTCTCTTCTGTTTTCCCAACAGGATTAAGTTGAGTTGTGTTGCGTTTCCTGGTTCTGTTGTGCAGTACTAACATAACAAACCCTGGGTGTGTCCATACAGAGACACTCAAGACAATAGCGGTCTTACATTTCACACAGTCATTCTGTCTATCCGAAGCCGCGGGGCATAAAGATGCCAACACGGTGAGCTCAACTAAACTCACCAAATCCAGCAAATAAAAGATTTCAACACACCAGCACCTGTAACGTTTCCGCAAAACATCTGCTCTAAAGAAATACACTGCAAAAAAAAACAGGCATGTGTTAATATGAAGGGATAATCTGTATTGATTCACTTGTACTTTGAGTTTTCAAGAAATGAATGGCCAATGTTCTGACAGAAAATTAGTACACTTTTTTAACAGTGTAGATGAATAGATTTCACTTGAAGATGATTACTGAAGTAGAACCGTACTCTTTAAAACGAGTAAAAATGGAATATCAAATAGGTTTATTGACTCATATCACTATATTCAGTTTGTATTCTTCTCAGAAATATAAACACGTTCATGCCTAGTTTCCATTTTAGTCAGCTTTCAAATAATACAAAATGTCCCAAGCCTGAGGTATGAATCATATAAACCAATGAAAATCTATGGGTAAACGCCATTATTTACAGTCACAGTTCTCCAAATAACATCTTTAAAAAGCAAAAAATACAAAGAGCATTAAATTCTGTCAAAATATCTCTCAGAAACGTGAAATTAAAATAGAGTGCAATCTACACTAAGATTTTTATATCAGAAGAAATGTTATTTTGGGGCTTTCATTAACAAAACCCCCTTGTTTACAAGTCCAGAGTCGTTTCGTTTCAATTTAACACACACGACACACATGTCCAAACACAAATGCAAATACACAAGCGTTCATAATGTCCTCAGAGGTACGCGACAGCGCTGCGGGCGGATGGATGTCTGGAGGGCTGCATGAACGACTGCTGTCTGGATGTCTGTATGAACGACTGCTGTCTGGACGGCTGTATGAACGACTGCTGTCTGGACGTTTCATAAGACGGTTGCTGAATAAATGATGGTGGACCAGATGGATGGCTGTACACAGACCGTGGCTGAGGGTGAAAGGTCACAGGCTGAGGCTGATAGGCCACGTAGGGGGCGGCGTGTCTGTTGTACGAGTACCTCTGATCAGGGCCCTTGTCTGAAGATACGGTACAACAGGTGAATATGCATCCACCGACGAATAGGAAGGCGGATGACACCCAACCGATATAAAGAGCCTCTCCGAGCTCCCTTCGCTGGGCGTCGATGAGCAAAGGGTTATAGAAGTCCTGAATGATCACATGACCCGTCCAGGAGACGGGAACGATGCAGCACAGGGAGCCCATGAGAATCATGCATCCCGCCACGAGGAGGACCATACGCTTGGCTCTGTCGTTGCCTTGGATGCACGCCGTGCACTTCATGCCGGCGATGGAGATCACTAAACCCAGACCGGTCAGAGCCACGGAGCAGCACATGAGCCCTCGAGCGGCCTGGAGGTCAGGGGGCAGCGCCAGCAGCGAGTCGTACACTTTACACTGCATACGGATGTCCGCCTGCCTAAAGCAGTTCATCCACAAGCCCTCGTACCTGGTCTCCATCACGATGATGTTCTCGCCGATGAAAGCCGTCACGCGCCACATGGGCATTCCGGTGCTGGCCGCCGCCCCGATGAGCCCTATGAGGGACACGCACATCGCCACGATCTCCAGAGCGCCGTTAGACATGACTCCTGCTCTCCGAATGTCAGCGAGCTGCGGATGAGAAGGTCAGAGAGCTTTCCAGCGCAAGCGACGCCCAGCACGGTTTTGCATCCCACTGGAAATGGAGCTGATAGGTGTTCACCTGTTCCCAGCCTCCACCCTCCGGTGCAGAGGGAGGGAGGGTGGGAGAGAACAGTGGTTACTATGAAATCGAATCCCTTGTGAGTGTTTGTTTGTGGTTTTTTGTGGCTCCGGGGAGGAGGAGGAGGAGCGTGTCAACGGTGGTGCTGTTTGCTCAACAGGTTCCAGTTTCTCGTAGGGATCCTGTTAAGTAAGGAAACACATCTGAAGAGGGTTACTGATCAGCCTGATGCATGCAAAACATACGGTCACACGCGCCGACACTCCACCGCGGTCAATGTTTAACACGGCCGCTGTCGTGCCTCATTAAATCGCTGTTTGAAATGTTCAGAGAAGCTTTTGGAAGTCAGCTGATGCCTTTATGTTGATGGTGTACTTTTAACCTTAAGATAGTCTGAATGGTTTAAACATGGTGTTTGTAAGATCAACATGCGTTTAAAAAACAATGTGTGCAGAAACAAGCATCTTCCTTGTTATTGCCCTGCACTGTTTGTGTTATGAAACACACTAATCATTTGTGTTAATAAAGCATGCACTATTACGTATTAAAGCGTTAAGACTTAAATTTTTGGACATAACTTAGAAAAAAAACTGTTGAAGGAGGAACAATATCAAAACCCTAGCAACCACATAGCCTGAAAACCACCCATCACACCCAAGAATTACATAAGTAAGCAATAATGTACAGGCAGCAGGTTGTTATCGGAGAAATAAGCCCCGACAATGTATCACACTGAAGGGGCTTATTTCACCATAACAGCCGGCTGCTTGTACATTATCCCGCTTATTACACGACTACTTGCCACGTGAGAAATAAACTGGACATGAAATGTGAATTTGAAATATTTTATTAGCTCATTTTTACCGAATGCAGACCCTTCCGCGAGGAAGAAGCCGTTTACTTTCGGTTTTAAGGTAAGACACAATGTTCAAATGTCACGAACAGGCAATTTGGTTTAATCATTTGTAAATATAATGTCATATATGTTATTAAAATACATATTTATATTTCATTTGTCAAAAAACCTGTCAACCGTGTGTTATTAGTTTTGAGCGGTTGTTATCTGGGAATAACAAACCTGCAAATGTCCAATCTGGCCAATCAGAATCAAGCATTCCAACGAGCCGTGCAATAAGTAGGCAATATCAGCACAGCCCATAAGAATGAAGCATCAAAGATGAGATCTCTTTAATATCTCAATCATTTCACCCTTACATCAATGAGTAAAAAGTGAGAAAATTGAAACTTTTGCTTAGGTCTCATTTGCATCGGCTAAGAAAAAGACCCAGAATTCTCACAAATGTCTCTGTCGTTAGAGTTTCAGAAGAGATCTCAACAATGTCTCAAACTGAGCTCAGATTTGTCAAATCTGCAATCAAAGGTCAAGATAATTCAAGATCTCAATATGAACATTTCTCATCAAATTTACTCAAATCCAGATTATTTTCCCTCTACAATCGACATTCATTTTACCCCTCCATACTCTTCATGTGTTTTCGCAATTGGCACATTTGTTTCAGTAATTTTAGAAACATCGGAGACTAAATTGATATTTAAATGAAACACAACTGAGAAATCTCCTGAGCTATGAGTAATAACATTTTCTCTGGAAGGCAAGCATCACTCACAACGATTCAGAACATGTCAAATATTGGCTGCAATTGCAGTCATGAATGCTAGAAATAGAGATCTGTTTTAAGCTCTTTAGTCAGCGGATCTGAAAATTGGTGAAAATTATGTGCGTTTAGATTATAATTTAATATTCCTCTCTGTCTCTTAAAGTTACTGATGTCGTCTCTGATGTCGTTTGGTAAATTTGCATTGGGGGTGTGACAGTTTTTCTGTCTGGAACATTTCCTCTGACAACAAAAGACAAACACACATGATCATTCTGCAACGCAACAAAGACAAAAATCCTGAAACTAACACAGCTGGTTCTACCAGTGCCAGCAAAACACACCTGAGAACCAAGCAGAACGATGTTTAGGAAGAAAAAATGTAGAGACAGAGTACAACTGTGAATTCACACCAGAAACTAAACTATCCACAATACAAGTTTATTCTTTTTTACATTAGATTAAAGTTAGATTAGTGCTTTAGAAAACGTACACGTTAAAAACATTCAAACAAAAAAATTACAATTATGTAACAAAGCCAACAGTTCTTCCATCACACAGTTAAATGTCATGTGGAAATATCCCACATTAATAAAAAATGTCTCTTATTTTTTTTGTACAGCTTTTTAAATACAGACAGGTCTGAACCTCGTGATTATACAGCAGAGAGAGAAATTCAAATCTACAGTTCACAGAAACAGTTGCACAGATACCCAACAATAAAACACAATTCTCATTCATCAGGCTTGATGTATAATCCACCATATTCTCGTTCAGTCTCAGTATCGTGGAGGGTTATAGACCGTCGGTGGGACTGGAGAATACGTGGGCTGATAGTTGTATCCAGCGTATGCAGGTTGATATGTGTATCCAGGCCTGTATGAGTTGTTATACTGGGCTGATCTGGCCCGATACAGCACAGACGCCATGTCCTCTTTGTCCTGGGTCCGCGGAGCGTGTCGACAGAGAAGAATCACTCCGGCGCAGAAGAGCAAAGCAGAAGTGACCCAGCCGATATACAAGGCCTCCCCGAGCTCCCTGCGCTGGGCGTCGATCAACAGCGGGTTGTAGAAGTCCCGAATGATCATGTGAGCCGTCCAAGAGACGGGGACGATCGTGGTCAAGCAGCCGGCCAGAAACAAGCAGCCTCCGCTCACCAGGACGATGTGCTTGGTCCTAGGACGAGAGTCCACGAGTCGCGTGCAGCGCATCCCTATGGACGACACGATGCAGGCGATGGTGGTCAGAGCCACGGAGGCGCACATGAGACCCCTGGCGGCCTGCAGGTCGGCCGGAAGGTACAGCAAAGAATCGTAGACTTTACACTGCATGCGGATGTTGGCTTGCCTGTAGCAGTTCATCCACAATCCCTCCCAACGCGTCTCCATGACGATGATGTTCTCCTCAATGAACGCCGTCACCTTCCACATGGGGAGGCCCGTGACGGAGGCGACGCCGATCAGGCCGATGAAGCCGATGACCAGAGCCACCAACTCGCAGCAGATGGCGTCCCTCCTCTTCCTCTTCTCCAGCTTCAGCTGGTCCTTGTAAGCCTCCTTTGGGTCCTTCGCATCTGTGTAGCCCGTGTACACGCTGCCCCCGTATGATTTGGCCAGGTAGGATTTGTCCACGTAAGAGCCGGCGGTGTAAGACATGATTGAACGTTCCTCCGCTCTACTGATCTGTCCTTCACAGACGCTGCTTCACAAACAAGACTGGAACATCCAGATGAGAAGTATTTACAGGCAAGAAAAAATGCTAATGTTATGCGATCAGACTGGTTCATCTGCTCTGACAAACATTTGCAAGGAAACTGGTGAAACTTGTTCAAACGTGTCAATAGAGTTAATTTTAAAAAATTAGGTGGTTTTAAAATTCTCTTGAATACCCTTAAATAGCGGCGTGCTTTACGGGATAGTTCAGACAAAACAATATCTTATGATTTGTTCATCCTCATGTGGTTTAAAACCTGTATATATGACTCTTTCTTCAGTCGAACACAAAAGCAGATATTTTGAGAAATGTCTCAGTGGTTTTGTGTCCATACAATGGAAGTCAGTGGGGTTCAGTGTTGTTTGGTCACCAACATTCTTCAAAATATCTTCTTTTGTGTTCTGCAGAAGAAAGAAAGTCAAACAGGTTTGGGATGATATGTGGGAGAATAAATGATGCATAAATTTTCATATTTGGGTGAATTATCACTTTATATTTATTGGAGAAAAAAAAACGTACCTCTATGTCTACTCAGACTTTGTTATACAATACTGAAAACAATATTCAGCAAATCTCAATATATAAAGTTGTATTGCTATTGTGCTTTATCAAACAAAAAAGAAATAAAGAGTTTCAGAAACAGTATACAGTAATAAAATAAACGTGGATAGAAAAGTTCAGATAGTTCAAAAAAGCTGATGAGAATTCAATGAGATGTGAGATTA
This sequence comes from Triplophysa rosa, assembly GCF_024868665.1. Taxonomy (NCBI): domain Eukaryota; kingdom Metazoa; phylum Chordata; class Actinopteri; order Cypriniformes; family Nemacheilidae; genus Triplophysa; species Triplophysa rosa. Next base: position 19,368,581 of record NC_079903.1, on the reverse strand, counting down.
CTGGGGACATTCTCAGGGAGAAAATCATAAAGTAGAGTCTCCATTCCCTGTTGTCTTGATCTCATTGCTGTCTAGAGGAAACAACAAAAACACAAACAAGATTTTCTTCCCTAGACAGTATCAAACGTATCATGCTTTTCATTTTCCTTTCTCTTGACATGATGGCTTCTTGATGTGCTAAGAGAGGTGTTGCTACCATGAGAAAATAAACATTGTATACATTTATTTGCATACATTTCATTGTTGTGCTGAACACTGATGAAGACATTTAAATAAAAGTTTGTTACTAAGCCGTTTTGGGTCACCATTGACTCAAAAGACTACTATGGGAGTCAAAACAAGTGTCATTTTTGGGCGAACAATTCCCTTAGATTTTTTGCATAAGGGAGTGTAAGATGCTGATCTAGAACTGGTGTGAAACAGGTGACAGAGGGAGAAACCTGAGATGGTTTGATTTTAGTCTCCACAACACACACAGCCACCCGTCTGTAGGTTTTCTAAATATCTCATCCATCAATCTCTGGTCTCACATCAGCGTGCTTTACATTTGGATTCACTTACAGTAAATATCAGTATGCAGGTGTTGATTTAGCATCGGAGTGTAAAGATACAAATCAGCTCATGTGAGAGGTTTTCCGGCATTTTTTAAATCTTGTGTACGTTGCGTTCACATACGGATATTAACAAAAATAAAAGAATATGCTTTCACAAATTAAAGTATTAATATAGTACAGTATATTTTTATGGACAGTTTTTTTACAATAATCTCGGACTTTGTCCTCTCTGCAGTTTATAATGTCTCAAACAGTTCCAAAATTTGCAATCAAAAGTCAGAGATCCAAATATGAATGCAAACATTGCTCATCAAAAATATATTCCATAGGATTTATACTATCGACATTCATTCAATGTTAGATCAACAAGATCACGTTGATCAATTAAAACAGAGAGGAACAACAAAAGGTTTTTTTATGGGAATCAATTTAAAGTGATTCAAATGACCCTTTAAAATTACAAGATTTAAACCACAATATGTACAATATTTCTTTAAAAGAAAAAAATGATGTCAGATCACAAAAATACAATTTTAAATTCTACAAACATAAGTGCATAAAATTCAATATGACAATATCAGACATTATTAAGTATTTCATTGGTTTATAAATCTTATTTTGCCCAAAAAATAACTTTTTGAGAGTTTTTCTCATTTGCAGGAGGGGATATTTTTATGCATACAACTACAGAAGACAAAATTCTGCAAAGACAATTAAAAAACAAAACCTGAAAATAAACAAAGTAAAGTCCAAGAGGAACCAGAGAAACGGTCACTGGTCTAATAGGGTCAGACATACCGACTCTTCCGGAAGGACTCTGAGGGTGTTCAAGACAACATCGCCACCCCCGATCTGTCTTCGACCGTAGAAATATACTTTTTCTCTTCTTTCCTATGACGGGGAGCGTAGCGGCATGGCAGAATCACCCCCGCAACCACAAGAATAAAGAAGGTGGCAAAGCCCACATAAAGAGACTGTCCGATCTCACGTTTCTGTGACTCCATCACCGCAAGATTGTAGAAATCTCTGATGATGTTGTGTGGGGAGGAGCGTAGCCAGAGAGGCGATAATAAACAAACAACCGCCGACCACCAGAATCACGTTTTTGCCCCTGACGTCGTCATGCCAACAGTTTGTCCCCCTGATCCCGAGGATGGACACCAGGATGGCACCATGGAGGTGCACATGAGCCCACGAGTCGCCTGGATGTCTGCTGGAAGGATGAGCAGAGAGTCGTAGACTTTACACTACATGTTAATGTCCGCCTGCCATATACAGGCCATCTACAGTCCCTCCTACTGCATCTCCATGACGATGAGGTTGGGGCCGATGACCCCCCACATGGGCATCGCGGTGACCGCTATGGTCCCTACAAGGCCGATGACCCGCAGTACCAGGGCCAGGATCTCCAGTCTACCCCTCATGATGGCGCAGCGCCGGTTCCGAGCAGAAATGAGGAAAAATGATAGCGTGCTGGTTTAAGGTTATCCGTGTATGATAGGATTGAGGTGGGAGGGCCATCGGTGCTATGTTGCAACACTGGTTTCTTCCAGCTGATGATAACTGGACTGTAACTGCTCAGACATCACCTGCTACCAGCCAGAGAGAGCCAACGTGATGCACCTTTCTCTACAAATGATTCTGTTCAGACCTACAAACGTCTTCTGTAAAGATCCAAATCTGCATAAAGCACACTAAACTATGCCAGCCCTGACCCCTTAATATTAAAGGTGAAAATGCCACTCGGATGTGACTTATTTACTGTATGATGTACAGTAAATAAGATGTTGTGTTCTTTCAGCACATAATAATACACTCCAAAATAAAAAGCCACGTTTCTTTGGTTCCCCCCGGGAAAAAAAACATTTACTCAAAGGTTCTTATAATAACCATTTCTTTCTTCCTTTTTATTATCTAAAGCACATTTTCCACTACAGAAAAACAGAAAGGTTGTTCAGATGTTAAAGGTTCTGTATTGAACTATTTAGCCAAAAACGTTTTTTCTATAGCATCGGGAAGCACAATTTTTGTGATCAATTCAGGGTCGAAAATAAACATTTTCACCAATTGTGGATTAATTTCTTATATCTACAATCAATAAAAGGCCAAAATTTGCATATTTGTGACAAACAACACAAGTCACTGTGTAACTTATGTGACACACAAATCATATACATGCACTCTATGTACATAACTTGTGTAATTTCCTTCTTCATATTTTAGTGGCTCAATGAGAGAATATTATGTTAATATTGTTCATTTTGGAGCCGGCCGGGATACATGTGTGACCCCCCGATGTAAAGATTTATATCATTAAATCACATTTACATTATTTAATACAAGTTCTGAACAGGATTTTTTATCATCACAAACCGTCACACAAGTCTTCTACAATTTGTACATTTCCATTTATATATAGGTCATTATAGGCCTATACAGGTCAGAATGAAGTGCAGAAACCCACGTCTCTTAATATAGCAAATGCTATGTTCATGCACTTAATAGGGAACAACTTATGTAAATAGCTGACTTCACATACAGCAGACAGTCACAACACAATAGTGAGTCACAAAAAAACACAACAACTGGGCTGATCTGATCTCTCACCACCAATTTCAGTCTATTTGAAATAAGTATGTTTAATTGAAATCCATTTAGCTGTATTTTACCTTAAAATAAACAGGTTTGTTTTAGACTAAATCCTAAACTATACTAAAACCTGAAGGATTCGGACAAAAATCTTTGCTGACCACAGTGAGCAGTGAATTTTTTATATTTATGTTAGGAACTAACAAAGAACAGAAGATCACTTTGACCTGATCTAAAATGTCACTACAATTCTGTAGGCTGGATGTTCACTTAATAGTCAACAGAAACCCTCAAACCTGTCTGACGGGTCGGCCCACACGCAGTGATGTCATCAGTTTCAAGTGTAAACACACGCACACACACACGTCCAGCCCTAGAGAGCAAGAGACACATTTATCAGCACTTGTACATGACCAACATAAACTTTCTCTTTCAATCTTACATTTAAAGCATCGCTGTTGTATGCATTGACTTAAAAAAATCTGCCTTAATAGAGAAAACCATTGTACATAGAAAAAATGCATAAGGGAAATATGCATTTCTGTGTTAATGTAGACTATTTATTGAATAGAAAAACGGGAGCTTTATGGTTCATGAAATGTTTTTGCGCCCCCTTGTGCATGTGTGTAAAACCACTACATGCAGTGACAAAACAAGGAAACGCAACCATATCAGGGCCAATAACCCCAAAAGTACCAAAAGTGTATTTATTTTGGATATCGTGGTGGTATATATCTCGGTGGGGTATCATGTATACCGTAGTTTACCATTACCTATGGTGATGTGCCATTACAAAAACCAATTCCTCATTTGATTATAGAACAGATGTACAGCTTCGAAGGGGTGGTGACACACCGACTTTTACAAAGAGAATGCAAATGGATACTTAATTTGAAATCTTTATATCCCCTTGGTATGAATGAGGAATTGGTTTTTTGTAATGTATGTAGGCTATAAGAAACAGCTAAAAGATTTATGGGTAAAAGAAAACATGTTTTGGTGTTTCTTTGTTTGACAAATTTTTGTCGAACAAAGTGTGCACTAACCCTCAACATGGCGGTTCCGAACGATCTGTCTGGTACAACTGAGTAAGGGCATTTAAGAGGCTTCGGAGACGCTTGTGGTGCATATCAGCCACCTACTGTACTGGAGTGTACATGGCCCGAGATTTAAGCATGCGACGTAATAACAAGCGCAACAACTTAAGTTATGAGAGACAGGTGCATTAACACCAGTAATGCTATATCTTTACCTTCCATGAGTTTTCCCAGCATTTGCAACATGTTTGTAAGGCCTTCACAAAGGAGACATCGGGCAGCTGCTCGACGATCTCGCCTTAGGAGAGCACTGCTGATTTTATCGTCAAGGCCGCTGCCGTCTACTTTCTTGACCACCTGCTTATAATTATCTGAATAGAAGCAACTTCTTCACACAATATAAACAACACTGTGGAATATTTGTACTACACAACATTTTAAGCGGCTTTTATTGCTTGCTTTTATCATGAAGTCATTCGAGAGACTGGTACTGGCCTATCTGAAGGATATCACAGAACCCTTACTGGACCCCCTGCAGTTTGCCTACAGAGCAAACCGGTCTGTTGAGGATGCAGTTAACATGGGGCTGCATTATGTCCTGAAACATCTGGATAGACCAGGGACCTATGTGAGGATCCTGTTTGTGGACTTCAGCTCCGCTTTCAACACCATCATCCCATCACTGCTCCAGACAAAGTTAACCCAGCTATCTGTTCCTGGCTCTATCTGTCAGTGGATCACCAGCTTTCTGACAGACAGGCAGCAGTTAGTGAGAATGGGGAAACTCACATCCAGCACCCGCACAATCAGCACTGGCGCCCCCCAGGGGTGCGTTCTCTCCCCACTGCTCTTCTCCCTGTACACAAATGACTGCACTGCCCAGGACCCTTCTGTCAGACTTCTGAAGTTCACAGACGACACCACACTCATTGGCCTCATCCAGGATGGTGATGAGTCTGCGTACAGACAGGAGGCTGAGCAGCTGGCTGTCTGGTGCAGTCATAACAACTTGGAGCTGAACACGCTTAAAACAGTGGAGACGATTGTGGACTTCAGGAGAAACCCCCCTGCACTCCCCCCTCTCACCATCATGAACAGCACTGTGGCAGCAGTGGAGTCATTCAGGTTCCTGGGCACCACCATCTCTCAGAACCTGAAGTGGGACAATCACATTGGCTCCATTGCTAAAAAAGCCCAGCAAAGGTTGTACTTCTTACATCAGCTGAAGAAGTTCAACCTACCACAAACTCTATTAAAACAGTTTTACTCAGCTGTCATAGAGTCTGTCCTCTGCACATCCATCACTGTCTGGTTTGGCTCAGCCACAAAGTCAGACATCAGAAGACTACAGAGGACGGTTCGGACTGCTGAGAAGATCATTGGTGCTCCCCTGCCCACCCTCCAAGAACTGTATACATCCAGAGTGAGGAAAAGGGCTCAGAAAATCACCCTGGACCTCTCACATCCAAACCATCATCTCTTCACAATGCTGCCGTCTGGTCGGCGCTACAGAGCACTGAGCACCAAAACAACCAGACACAAATACAGCTTCTTCCCTCAGGCCATCTACCTCTTGAACAGTTAAATGTTTTTTTACCCATCGTGCAATAATAATTAAGTGCAATATTAATTATATCCTCCAGATAATACACTATCTATTTTTTATGCAACTTTTTCTGTAAATTATATTTCATTCTGCTGTATATAGCACATACCATACATACCATACAATAGTCTATTCTTATTTTTTACTTGTACATATTTACATACACACATAGCTTTACTCTATATCTTTATCTTATGTTTATTGTATTGTATTTCTTTATTTTTATACTCATAGGCCCTTATTTAAATCATCCGTCTACTGTATATTGTGTTATGGTCTCTGTGTACTGTTGTTGCTGTTTCTGTGTTCTGGATGCTCCTGTCACCAAAACAAATCCCTTGTATGTGCAAACATACTTTGCAATAAAGCTCTTTCTGATTCTGATTCTGATTCTGATGTTTGATCCTACAACCCATGGCTCAAGGGATGCAACCAAAAAACGAACATGCAAATACCAAAGTTAAATCAACGCTATATAATACAAATAAAAACATGCTAACTTCAATCAGTTTAATCTGTATGTATTATAATGTGCAAGGATGTAATTGTAACATACTGTTGCAGTGTTGATGTGAAGAAACCCAAATAAATAGGACCACAGCAAAGAGGACAAAGCCCCAAACAAGTTTCAATCAGCTAAGGTCTCATTTATAAACGTTGTGTTTACGCACAAAAAAGGGCTGTTAACGCCACTTTCCACGCAAAGGTTGTGATTTATTATAATTGAACTTGGCGGGAGAATGTGTGCATCTGTAAGCAAACTCTGACCCATGCGTATGCATGCATTGAGACAAGGGGAATTGGCAACACAGATGGTGAGTTGCTGAACTCAAATCAGATTGCAGAAAGTAAATCTGAGAAAAATGATTATCGGGTGGTTTCCCAGACAGGGATTAGACTAGACCTAGACTGAAACAAGTTTAAGAGCTGTCCAAACTGAAAACAGCTTGCACTGAACAAACTGAAACTGAATAAACACCTTCTTGTAAAATCCAACTCAAATCTTAAATCAAATTTAATTCTAAATATTTAATAAGCGCTGTCTCACCATCACATTGTTGACTACGGGACCATACGTATGCATTCTTTCACTGGTTTGAGTGAAGCCTAATAATACAGGCAAAAAACACTTTTTTGATTAAATATTTAACTCTTATTAATGGAGTTAAGCACTCAAGTGACATCTAAAAGTTAAACAAAAAGTATAGATATATATTTATAGTGCATGCGATGCTTTTAAACACTTTCCTGTGGCATGTTGCACGTTTTCATGTTTAAATGACAACGAGGAGTGTGAGGTCCTCTTAAATTAAATTGCAGAACTCGTGTTGTAAAACATATTTAATGTATATACAACATTTATTCTAAGGTAATAAAAACATAATGCTTCATTGTGTAAGCTCTTTATACACCTCTGAAGGCATAGCTATGTATATTATATTATATATCATCTCAAAAATTACACACTGGACCTTTAAAGGAACAAGTAATGTTTTTTATTGTGTGCATTCCTATAATTGGCTATAATTGGAAGGAATGGAACAATCAATAAAAGCAGCACCGGACTGCACACGAAAACAGGGATGTTACCTGTTGTCATGGCTGCCATACCAGCTAAGTAGATCTTTTCTCATAAACATCTAGGATAGCATTAGCACTAAATATGCAACAAAACATCAGGTTTTGCCACTGGAATCATTGACTTATCACAATGGCAACATAGAAGCAATCACTGTACTGTATGTTTGCATCTGGTTTGATGATATTTAAACCATAGCTGGCTAGGTTTTACAGAAACTATAGAAAGACTGGTATTGGTAATTTATTCAAAGGTTAGTTTTAACTTGTTGTTGAAGCTAAGAACCAGTTTAAGGTAAAAATGTTCACCAGAATTAACTATTTCACCTTTTCTGGCACTGAACTGAAGTCAGCACTCTTCAACGTCCTCCTCTCTCAAATAGCTGAAACTCAGTGGAAATACACTCAGTGGTTCTGGAATGAATGGCTTCAATATTTGCACTGAAAACTTAAGACATGTATATGTCTTTAGATTAAATAGTTGGGTTTGAATCCTGAACACAAGGGAACCTAACTGTTTCACTTATCAGAATGCGTTTCCCATACTTTAATGGACAGAATTTAGCAACAGAAAGCTGACAATCTCAGAACCCTCATTTTGTGTGTCAAAAAGCCAGTAGTGTAAATTTTAGACATTTATGAACTTTCTATATTATGGAACACAGGGGGAACAGTATCTGACAGAAACATTCTCAGCTATCAGGATGTGTTTCCCCTGCTGTGATGGGCAAATTTAGTAATAGAAAGGTACAAATACAAACAAAAAAACAAAACCATATTAAGCAAAGGGAACCTTACCTAATGGTACCATTCTCAAATGTCCAAATGCATTCTCCCTGCTAAGATTGTCAATTTAAATCATGGAAAGGTACAAGAGGCACACCCATGTTGTACCCTGTATTAGTTTACAGAGTTTACGTATGAAGAACAATACCAGTTCTTGTCTTAGGACAACTTTGATCCTCTTCAAATGTTGACTACTGTATTTTACACAATAATAATGGGTGCATTCTCCCTGCAGTATCCCACATTCATCACCAAAAAGAAAATAATAGGTAAAAGTAGCCTAATATTCTTTGTAGCCATTACGCCAAAGGAATGTATGTATATCTCCCACTGAAGATGATGATGTGTGTGTGTGTGTGTGTGTGTGTGTGTGTGTGTGTGTGTGTGTGTGTGTGTGTGTGTGCATGCGTGCGTGTGTGCGTGCGTGTGCGTGTTATGATGTCACCCTGGCTGGAGGAGAGGAACTCTTTCATCATCAGCTCATATATCAAAGGCAGTCAGAGCTCAGACAGATTGACTGCTGCTCTCGTGTTATATTTCACTTGTAACTTCAGAATTCCTTCTCAAACATTTTGCCTGCAGGGCTTTCACATGCTATTTCTTAGAACTTAGTCTACTTTTCTGAGCTATATTGGTTCAGAAACCATCTGGTTTCAGGGTAATGTTGGTGTTTTTTTAATGTTTTGTGAAATGTTTCTTTAAAAAGTAAGCTTGTACTTAAAAGCTTGTACAAAAGGCATTTGATTTATGTAATGTAGTGATACTCAGACATTTGACCTTTTTTGGGCCCCCGTTGGATGTTACAATGAATCACAGGGTTCTGGCTTTGGTTATATGTACGAAACAAATTTATTTGATATAATATCAATCCACAGCTCTATTTACAAAATAAAAATGCAGTCTCTATAGCTCATTTGGGAACAATTTCGATTAGAATTTCATATCATTAAAATATTTTCCAGTGGCTTCTCTTGATTGCATTTAGCAAATTTGTTGTTTTCAAACATAAAAACACGGTTACTCGTTCAACTGCGAGCGCCTGGCAGTCATAAACACATAAAAGAACAATAAATTATACAGTATACATTTGGTCTATGTAAAGGCTCAGATTCTCTTTTAAGGAATTGTGAGTGTGAAGGTTTATAAAATGTGTCATTAATGCAGATTAGAGCAGAGCTGAATCGCAACAAACCATAAAAATACTAACCATAACAGAACAGTCCATCAGCTAAAAATCATATTGCATTTTTTTTCAACAAAATTCAAGTAAAACAGGACACAGCGACCTAGAACGAACTGTAAAAAAAATCCTCCGCTCCGAGAAACGAATCATACAAAAATGTTAAACAAATTCTGTTGAACAACGTCCGGCATTATTTTGACCCGAGATGTGCACATCTAAATTCGATTCTCAAATATTTCATGAACATTTCACTCGCATGTCTATTTCAGGTCAGAATACTGCGCTTGTACATTTAAAATAAATCGAAAAGAAAGACAAATATATACAAACAAACAAAAACAGCGTTTACAGCTTCTCTGTACAAATATGTGACAACGTTCCACAAATTAAAATGTGAGATATTATCAGGCTGTAGTTTTTATATATGAATGACACAAATAAATATCAGCCCTTTCAACCATATTAAAAAAAAATGAAGAATAACAACAGAAACAGTAAAAGATTTGGCAGACGTTGGCGGTCAAACGTTTGAAGCTGCCAAACGTTTCATGTGCAATTCTACGAGTCGATTAAATCTATTGATTGTACCACCACATTATTTCCAGGCTTCTGATTGGCCACAGCACACATATAGAGCTCATCTAATGTGTTGACGTGTCTACGGTGGTTAAGCATGATATCTTACAGCTATTTCAGAAAGAATGTCTAACATTCACAATATTAGCGTGGAGAAACCGTCGTCATGCATCGCTAACATACTGGCTGCTTGATGTCAGCAGAGAGCTTGTATTTGATCTCTTAATGTGCTTCAGCTTTCCTGTTCGTCTTGTGTCTCTTTCTCTGTGCTGCTGTTGTCCCGTCGCACCCAGATGACCTCATCAGACACCGCCTGCTCGTCTACGCTGGCCACCGACATGGCGCACTGCTTTCCTACGTCAGACAGCTTCGCGTGCTGGGATTTGTAGTCCTTGACATCTCCTCCCTGCTCTTCCTCTTCCTCAGCCGTGTCCCCCTCCAGCGAGAGAGCTGAGAGCGGCCTTTCTGCGTCCGGGCTCAAAGCGGACTGACAGAACTCGTCATCATCGCTCAGGACGTCCGATTCTTTCACGTCTTGTTCCTGGTCCTCGTAGCGCTGCAGGTCGAACTGTTCTTCCACCCAACGGTCTGTGTCTCCGGCCGGATCTCCGCCCTGCTGCTGGGAATGCTGGGAATCTGGCGAGTCGCTGTCGGGTTCGGTGTCGAAAACGATGTCCGTGTCGATGGTGAAGCGGTTCCGCACTAGTTTTCTTCGGCCCAGAGTGCGAGTCGGGGCAGAAACTGAGAAAAGACAAACACAGGTGAGCTCACGGTGGCAATTTACATTTAAAGCCAGGTTTGTTCTGATTGGACGTGTGTGTACCTGCTCTGTTCATAGCGGGACGGGCTCCTTTAAGAGCGCACAGGCGCTTTCCTCCGAAAGGAACGTATTGTTGGCTCAAAGGAAGACTTTCGGTCTTCAACAACTGACGACGCTGCTTATCTCTGAGTACGGAGTGAACAGTCTTCAAAAAATCTTTCTTGCTTTCTGGAGAGCTGAAGACACAAAGAAAACAGCATGTTTACAGTATGACCTTAAATTTAAGTCAGATGTTTTTTGTCTAATTGACTCTAAACACATTTTGAACAATTATTCAAATGCACGAAATAGATTTTATGTTTGTGTAACAGAACACATTTTTTTGTGCATCATATTCAAAGCTGTTCACAACTCATCCACTAGATGGCGATAGTATTCTTATAACTAAGTATTGAACTCCGATATGTAATCCTGCACATCTGAGCTACAGATATGAATGACAGCTCAAACTGTGTGCCTTAAAGGGACAGTTTCCCCAAAAATGAAAATTCTGTCATCATTTCCTCACCCTCGAGTTGTTCCAAATCTGTATAAATTTCTTTGTTCTGATGAACACAGAGAAAGATATTTGGAAGAATGCTTGTAACCAAACATTTCTTGGCCACCATTGACTACCATAGTAGGAAAAATGACAATGATAGTCAAAAGTGCCCCAGAACGGCTTGCTTTCCTACATTCTTCAAAATATCTTCTTTTGTGTTCAACCGTACAAAGAAATTTACACAGCAATTTTTCCCACTATGGTAGTCAATGGTGGCCAAGAACTGTTTGGATACAAGTATTCTTCCAAATATCTTTCTTTGTGTTCATCAGAACAAAGAAATTTATACAGAACTTGAGGGTGGGTAAATCATGACAGAATTTTCATTTTTGGGTAAACTGTCCCTTTAAGGAGAGATGTTGAACTGACCTGCAGCAGATTTGAAATACTCTCTCTGGTCTCCCCTCAGATTCAGACTTCACGTGGATGATCTCGCACACGGCCGCGCTCTCTCCATCTGTAGACACACACACATAGTCAATTCCTTCTTTCTCTCATTAGGGTCTGACAGCATTCATATGTCATTGACACACGGGTACAGGTGAGCTTACCTGTGCTCGACAGGGTGCGCACTTGAAGCGCATCGGTAGGGATCATGTGACGGAAACGGAACGGGTCTCTCTCTTCACCTGAGACGGATGCTCTGTGAGAGCCACCCTGTGATGGAGAGAATAAAACAATGTGTTAAGTGTTGGTGTAATTCCTTAAGATGCCCTTAAAAGGCCAGAGAGAGAGAGAGATGTTTCCACAGCCAAAAGTCTGATCTACTGTCATATGGGAGATTACAGACACTCACCATTTTCTTCTTCTGTTTTGAGTCTTTACAGATGAACACAACCGCAGTTTTAAACACTGTAAGAGAACCACAGACTAGAGTTTAAAATGACGTTCAGTTATAATGCCCCTCGTGTTGTTTATGTTATTAAAATCCATCCCATCCACCCATCCTGTTTAGCAGGAACACTTGGATTTGTGCGAGTTCAGGTTAAATAGAGACGAACCTAAAGTGGCCAGCTGTGGCTCTTTCTTGCACTTCCCCAGTGTGGAGGACGGGTTGATCCATGTCACGCTGCTGTGGAGGAGTAAATCTCCCATTGACAAGTCGGCAACCTGTAATCATACCAAACAACACGGTTAGTCGTGCACACACACGGCCACACGCATGCACACAAACCTAATGATGTGCAATCCAAAAAGAATTTTGGCTTACGAACAGCAAGACACTCCAGTGCTCTTTAAAAACAAAAGCACACTTGGAGCGTATGAACAGATTTAAGGAGCACAAACCTCTTTCTTCTCTCCGGTCTGTTCGGAAATGAGAAGATCAAACACGGCTCCAAACTCCTCGTGGATCTTCTGCATCTCGTTGATGTGACTGGCCACTGTGTTCATGGCCTTCATCGCAACTAAACAACAGAAAGAAGCATTTTAGGTCTGAAAAGCAAATCTACCTTTGATAAAACATAATAATTCGTGGTTTACGGTTTTCATCAAACGTTGACGTCTCACCATCGAGATGGTAATGTTCCTCGCTGTCCGGGTCGGTCAGCGAGTGCAGCTCTCTCAGCAGAAGAGGATATTTCAACACTCTCTGGATGGGTTTGATCAGGTACGACTCCAGCGTGGATGAATGCTGCTGTTTGGGGTTGCGTTCGTCCAGGAACGCCTTGAAGGCCGCGTCTGTCTTGGCTGCGGGACACAAACACAGCTGGTTTGTGATTATGCTGTCGTGAGACGCTTTAAGTGTTCTTAACATCAGTCAAACACTGGGACACATGATTTCATCTTCAAAACCCTTTAAAGGCTGTAAATGTTATCGTTGTAAATGTCTATAAACTGCTCAACATTCACTTAGGACGTTTTCACACATAAGGGTTTGTTTTGGAACCTGGTGCGTTTTCTCTCTCGGTTCAGTTTGTTTGGGCGTATGTGAACACGGCATCCGCCCCAAAACAATCGTTCAGGTGGTCTCGGCCCGATCGCAAACGAACTCTGGAGCAGTTCGCTAGACGTGTGAAAGCCATCCGACCCAACGAACCAGGCTGTATCACAATGTATGATGGGTAATTGCGTAAAGTTGCGTGATGCAGAAGGGATTGTTTTGCTAACGGCTCCCAAAATGAACCGTGGGCTCACTTGGAGCACGGAAGAAGTGAAATGTTTAATTGAAATTTGGTCAGACGAACACATTGCCGAGCAGCTCTCCAGAACACACAAAAACACTGACATTTATATAGTGTTTAGCGAGCGCTTAAAACAAATGGGCTTGAAGTAATATAACAGAAGTTACCAAACAAGCCACAATAATGCTGTCTGTCCATCCTTACGGATGACATCTTTGAGCGGAATCCCGGGAAATAAACAGATGCACTCTGACCAATTGAAGGAGAGGTTACTCGCACATGACTTGTATTAACAAAGTTTGGTCCGTTTGGAAATATTGCTTTGTGAATGCGAACCGAACTCAAATAAATTGCAACTTTGTAGCGATTCAACCCCCGGTTTCGGAAAAAAGCAATCGATCCACAGGTGTGAAAACGCCCTTAGTGGTTTCTGTTTTTGACCTGCCTCATTATAATATTATATTCTTCAATTTGAGACGTTTGAGAAGGTAACCCTTAACATGAAGATATTTCCTAAGGAAATGAGTAATATATGTATGTGATATTTCTGGTGACCTGTCTATTCAGTTATTTTGCTTTATATGTTTTACTAAAATAAATAAAGTATAATAAAAGTGCCTTGGTAAAATGCCATTCTTCAAATTTGAGAAAAATGCTGATTACACTGAAGATGGTAAAATATAACAGTTTAAAATAAAATAAGGCCGTCAAATGATAAACCGCGATTAATCGCATCCAGAATAAAAGTTTGTGTTTAATCATTCAAATTACATTTATTAATTTTATTTTATATATTTTTTAAATATGCATGTATGTGAATGTGTTTCTAAATGCAAAATTATTATGCACAGTACACAGACAAATATGATGTAAACACAAACTTTTATTCTGGATGAAATTAATCGCGATGAATCGTTTGACAGCCCTAAAATGAAGTTTCGATTGATTTTACTTTAGTTTAAACACCATTTCCATAGTTACGTGTGTGTTTGAGCAGTGATCTTCTCACCTTTGACTAACACTTTGGGTACTTTGGTGTGACTGGCACAGAAAGCGCTGTAGATCTTGAAGCGATCGGCGTAATACAGGAAAGAGCCGCCCAGAGAGAAGAGGATTTTCTGAAAGATGAAACACGAGGAGATGTGTCACTTTACATGCTGTTGATGCAGCTCTCACAACTTGCATAATAATGAATTCACAATTTGATAAATCACTGCTAATTTAGATGACAGATGTTATTATATTTCATAATATTTCCTGTGTGAATGTTGCATGGCTGAATGAGATCCGTCAGTACAGAACGTCCTGATATAAATGATGGTTTCACACCTTGAACTCTTCCACTCGCTCCAGTTTCTCCAGATCTGGCACCAGTCTGGTTCCGTCCTCCAGCGTCTTGAGAAACTCCACCTGAAATTCCAGCATCTCGGGCAGGTTTCCAAACAACACGTCCAGCTGTCACACAGAAAATCACATGCGTTTTGTCATCATGAACACAAGCTAACTGCATTTAGATCAGACCATACCTGAAAACATGTCTGTATCTGAAGTATCTGATCTTCAGAGTTCAGATTTACATCGCTCTTTTATCAGATTTTGCTATTTTAGTTCGTCACAAAAAGCAGCTGAATGGCTTAAGACTTACATACAGCACACATGTGATACAGATTACTTTTCAAGTGTTCATGAAAAAACATACATAAGCACACACAGCGATACATACTGCTATATATATTCACATACAGTGTTGGGTAAGTTACTCTGAAAAAGTAATTAATTACTAGTTACTAATTACATATTCAATAGTGTAATTAGATTACTGTACAAATTACTCTCTCCAAAAAGTATTTAGTTACTTATTACTAATTACTTTCTATATCCTATATCAACCTTGATTAGTTAAGTGATTCAAGGATAGGCATGAAAGGGCTCTTTTAATTCATTCAAATAAATAATATTAAACTACATAAAGTAGTATTATTAACTGACCAAAGTATTACAAATGTGAGAATGATACATTAAAGCACAGATTTTAAAGTTAGACTTTGAATTTTGATGTCAATTCCACTATTACACACACATATTACACAAAGTATTTAGTTTAATTACATCAAAAGTAACTGTAATTAAATTACAGAAAAAATAAGAGTAATCCCTTACTTTACCTTTTCAAGGTAAAAGTAATTAAATTACAGTAACTAATTACTTAGTAACTAGTTACACCCAACACTGTTCACATATAATTGATATATTTAATTCATTTGCTGTGGTATTTCATTTCTGTGGTAATTCAAAAATAATTTCTTACCCATTTACCCACAGTATTTGTGTCTTGGACGTATTCTTAAAATCAAGAGAAATGTATCTATACTTGAGAAGAAAAATAATAGTGTCTTGTTTTCAGAAAAAAATGTTTATGCCTAAAGCAGAAAAATGCCTACCAGTGGGGTTAGAGAAATAATCTTGTTTTTTAAATTAGGTTTAATCTTCTTTGGCAGATACTTTTTAGGAAACAGAATGAACATCTTAAGTCATTTTGTAAAAGTAAGAAATTAATTTTTGCACAGTTTGAAACTGTTTAATTTAGGGATGGCTAGCAAACAATAAATTAACTATATTTACTAATACTTAATATAAAATGCTTTAAGTAATTTAAATTCTATGTAAAATAAGTGTTTCAGCAATTCTGTTTACATCTCAATTGCATTCTAGATAAGTGGCAATCACACAAACATTATAGTAGACTATAATGTATGTACTCTAGATATATTGCCTTTGAAAATCCTATATCGCTCACTCCCAAGTTAACTCTTTTGTCTCTGGAGTGATATAGAAGTATTTCTGCTCACATATGTAGGCCATTAAAGCAACAGACAGGGATGAAAGATTAAGAGCATCACAGTCAATATGAACCTTTATAAACTCTGCATGTCACGTAAGCTTCTTTTGTGTCTCCCTCCTACAATCTTTGCTTTTTCCTGTGTGTGTGTGTGTGTGTCTCTGTCCTCCTACACGCTTGTTTCCATCAGTGTATGATTATGAAATATCACTGTGTGTGTTTGAGCTCTGAGGTTTGATAATGACATGAAACCACGGCGAGGCACGCTGACTCACCTCATCCTGAGTGAGGAAGGACTCCTGCTGTAGAGGGGTTAAATATCGCCCGATCAGACAGTTCAGATCCTGAGAAAGAGAAAGAAAATACACACTAATCCTGTTAAACAACATACAACAAACACACACACAGTTCGTGTTCAGTATTTTGATGAAAATCTCTTTACAACAAGATAAATTTACTTTAGAAGTCAATTTCCACATGAACAAATACTGTAGTATACATCAGTGTTGGGTGTAACTAGTTACTAAGTAATTAGTTACTGTAATTTAATTACTTTTCCCTTGAAAAAGTAAAGTAAGGGATTACTCTAATTTTTTCTGTAATTTAATTACAGTTACATCTGATGTAATTAAACTAAATACTTGTGTAATATATGTGTGCAATAGTAGAACTGACATCAAAATTCAGAGTCTAACTTTAAAATCTGTGCTTTAATGTATAATTCTCACATTTGTAATACTTTGCTCAGTTAATAATAATACTTTATGTAGTTTAATATTATTTATTTGAATGAATTAAAAGAGCCGTTTCATGTCTATCCTTGAATCACTTAACTAATCAAGGTTGATATAGGATATTGAAAGTAATTAGTAATAAGTAATTAAATACTTGTTGGAGAGAGTAATTTGTACAGTAATCTAATTACACTATTGAATATGTAATTAGTAATTAGTAATTAATTACTTTTTCAGAGTAACTTACCCAACACTGACATTAATATTATTTACTATAGTAAACTGTAGTAAAATTCTTAAATATTAAAGTGTTTTTGAATCTTACCACAGTAAAGATTAAGGTTCACTATACCATTAACTAGCAAATTGTTTTAAACTGTAGTATTGTATAGTAAATACTGCACTGTTAAATTATTATTTCTCAGCACTTTTGTTTAAAGCATTGATAATCATAAATTATTTTGTAAATAAATGGAAATCAAGTCAACATAAAAGGGTTTGCATTTTAACTAGGATGTATTCTAGGTGTAACATGATTGTAAACAGGATAAATAAAAGATGGACATAATGTCATGCATGAAGAATTGGTTGTATTGTGAAACGTGATGTCTATACAACAGCTAAAATAAATAAATGTTTAAAGACATTGGCCAAAAATACAATCATTTCAGAATTGGAATGAAAACTATTTTAATGAAAACTATTTTTTTTCGTTAAAATAAAAAGCACAGGCGAATTACAATACAGTGCGCAATGTAGCATACTACAATAACACTAAAACTACTAACTACTACAACATTGTAGCATACTACCACCATCGTTTGAAAAAATGCAGTATTTGAGTTTTACAATGTTTTTGTGGCTGTTTAGAATGAATTACAGTAAACATATGCAGTATATACTGTGCAGTGTGCACTAATAAGTACGCCAGCATTCCATGTAGGGCCCAGTTTTTCCTGCCTGCTTGTCTCATGTTATTTTCTCATGCACTTTAACAAGGTTATAAACCTCCTGAAGTATTACAATTTTAACCTAACACACAAAAACACACGCACAAACACACAGGTACTGACTTTGACATAGGTGCGCTCCGTTTCGACCAATTCGCAGATGACTTTGCGGAGTTTGTCGGCATCAGAGAGTTGTCTGGGGGTGGTGTTGCTCGGGGGCAGCGAGGAATACTCCGGTCCGGATGAGGAAGAGACGCCCTCGGATGAAGAATTCATCTCGTGCAGACTGCGGCAGAACGCAGCGACCTGCTCTGTGCTCTACGGAGAGAGAAAGACAGTTATCATGAGCGATGCCATCCTGTCGAATCAGGACACACAAGGTGAAAGCTCCGCCCTCTAACGCAGGCAACACCTGCAGTTCAGATGTCTGTCAGAATAAAAAATCATTAGCGCTCATTCGCTCTATTTTAAGCCCGTTCTGCATCACTCCATCATTTGGGCTCTTCATCTCGGCAGGGTCGTTCCATTCCTTCCTTTCTGTCTTCATTGCTTCTGAGCAACCAAAACACGAGCACCTGTCCGTGGATGCGGTTGCTATGGGAACGGCTGTGATAGCACATGGACTGTCATTCTCGCAGTAACACTGAGAGAACGTAGCATCCATCATCTCCCCGTCGGCATCTCACGGAGTGGAAATTCACTTTCTTTCGCA
This sequence comes from Triplophysa rosa, assembly GCF_024868665.1. Classification (NCBI taxonomy): domain Eukaryota; kingdom Metazoa; phylum Chordata; class Actinopteri; order Cypriniformes; family Nemacheilidae; genus Triplophysa; species Triplophysa rosa. The sequence continues at coordinate 19,349,953 of NC_079903.1, read as the reverse complement.
CCATTTCTAATTGAAGTTGAACAGATTTGAGTCTGGTGTGGCCAGACTGGGTCGACTTTAAATCTTACACTCTCACGCTCACTGCTCGACACTTGAGACTTCAGCGTTTAATTATATTAAGATCTACACAATACTACATATGACCATGCGGCCTTGTTAGTTTGAGGATGTAGTTTAACATCTAAAGGCGTTCAATTCAGCATCTTCATTATTTCACAAGTTGTTGTGACAGGAGTTGTTTATAAAAACAATAAAAAAACGATAGTAGACCATTTACACATTTATTCATCGGGTGGCTTTTCACTCAACAGCAAAAATGATATTTAATTATATTTGATTAAGAATATGAATGGGCTGCAGCATCTTTAATAACGCTTCAAATAAAACAAACAAAAATATGATTATTTTTCTGTCACAGACACGGGTGTGATTCGTACAGCTTCTGACATATTTGTGGTATTCCACAATAACTTGCACACCCTTTAAAATGAATGACCAAAGTCGGAAAATCAGCCTCACGCTGTGTCTCTGTCTTTATGTAGTGCAAACAAATGAATCCATTTCTCCATCGCAAACACAAAAAGGCTTCACGTGTCAGTTTAGTCATTAGCTGAAAACACTGTCAGCTGTCACAACCACAGCGAATCAAAAACAATTCAGAGAGCATATTATTTTATATTATTATTATTATTATTTTATATATATTATTATTTTCATATTACATTTTCACTGTTTCACTCTTCAGCATCTCCTCAAACAGCACAGAGAGAGAAAAGTACAGTCTGTCTTCATCTCTTAACGGAGAGAGAGGGGGAGAAAGAGAGAGACGGAGAAAGAGGGTCAGGAAGAGAGAGAGAAGCCCTTTCCTGTAGCCCTGTTTCTTCCACATCCACCAACGCAAAGTCAGAAACGGAAGAGTCGGAAAAGATTATTAAAAGAGGAAGCTCAAGCCTACTGCACACTCGCACAAACACACACACACACGCACACACACACCATACTACAAAACCATACAAACAGTATTACATTCACTATGTAGTGAACAAGTCACCGGTTTAACTGCATCGTCTAAATACATATGTGTCAGATTTTATCACGGCAGATAGTCCGAATGAAATCAAGCAAACATTTACTCTCACTTACTTCTGTTTACTAAGCATTAGCACTTTGTGTTTCTGTGCAAACACTGCATTGTCGTACTGATACTGCGACCTGTTTGAAAGCCCAGTTCTCTCAGGAAGTGACCTCATCAGACATCCGTCACTTATTTTGGCTCTTAAGAATGACTGCGTTCTTTTTAGGCTGACGCAGTTCTGTTTTTGTAAATATGTGAAAACCGCCTTCCATGTGCATGTAAGAGAGAGAGAGAGCCTCGCTAGTTCTCGAAGTGCCCACGCAAGGACGCACAAAAGATGAATTACAATGTTTCTCTCTGCGCCCTTGAGTCTTATAGCACCCTACACAATATCATAAAGTAGATTTACTGCTGGGAAAATGCCAATGTCACTGTCCTGAGAAAGGAAACATACGGTGATGATGATGTCATTATTACAGGAGCTCATCCCCAGGGTTCCATATTTGACCAAATGTTAAATGTGATCAACTTTGTGAGAGCTGTTGCGTGTGTGATCTGATGTTACATTTTGACCTGGTGTGACCCGAGATACTTTTAGACCACTTTAGCAATTGCACGGCAACGCCCTGGCAACCACCCACAACACTCTAGCAACGGGACAGAAGTGCAATGAAAGCATTCAGAAGACCTAAGTAACTGCAAAGCACCATGGCAACAAACATTTTTTGGAACCGGATAGCAGGGTGTGTAAAGCAGAGCAAAAACTGGACAGCCCTTAGCAACCGCCCACAACACCTTAGCAACATGACACGTTGTGTGTGTTCATGTTTCAATGTTAGCAAACATTTACCCTGCTTCCAGAAGAACTTGAGTGCTACAGTGGTGTTATGGATTTTTTAATTGATTTTATTTTAACATGAGTGCTGCATACTGTGAAAAGTCAAACACCCTCATGCTGCACAACACCTGCAAGGCACAAACACTGCACAGCAAACACACATTTGCACATTAAACAACACACTCCACAGCACAAACACATTGCACAATAAAAGCACAATAACACACTGTTCAGCAAAAAAATACTGCACAGCACAAACACACTGCACAATAAAGGCACAACACAACAAAACCACATTCATTATAACATTGCACAGAACAAACAAACACACTGCACAATAAAACCACATAAACACACAACAGAGCAAAACATTCTGCACAACACAACAAAACCACATCATCAAACTGCACAACACAAACACATAGACACACTGCACTGCACAAACACATAGACACACTGCACTGCACAAACACACTGCACAACACAAACACATAGACACACTGCACTGCACAAACACACTGCACAACACAAACACATAGACACATTGCACAAACACAATGCACAACACAAACACATAGACACATTGCACAAACTCACTGCACAGCACAACACAAACACACTGCACTGCACAACACAAACACATAGACACACTGCACAACACAAACACATAGACACACTGCACAACAAAACCACACTGACACAGTTCACCGCAGAAACACATTAACACTCAGCACACACATCCTGCAGGAAATCTGAAACTCCAGTTAACTTCCTTCAACACAACGTAAACATCCTTGCAACAAGGAAACATAAACACACAAAAAGATTTCATCCGGTCCAACTAGTCTATAAAAAAGAATTTACCTCAACAACAACAACAAAAAACAAGCAGCAACACACAAAAGTTCCATAGTACAGTCATGATACAGTAAATCATTGTACCCCAAAGGTACATCACAGAACACAATGATGTGGTGCATGTCCAAAACACCACAGTAACAGTCCAATTCAGTTTGACTTCTATAGCGCTTCTGTACAGCAGCTCCAAAGAAAACATTAATACCGCAAAAAATATATTTTTATGCAATTTATTGCTTCATAGTAAAACAGCATGAAAAGCAGCACAGAAAACAGCTAAAAAGAGTTCATGAACACAGAATACACATGAAAAAAAGAGGAGCTCTCACCAGGTGCAGGAGATCATAGATGGAGTCAGAAGAGCGTTTGCTGTGTCTATTACGCTTGAGTACAGACATGACTGACCCGGGATCAGCAGAAACAGACACACTGACGCTCACACGGCGACCGTCACTGCCGCTGGATCAGTTACAAGAAACGCCTCAGAAATCACAGACTCACCACTGCAGAACCCCAAAACATCCCTCCGCTTATGACAGACAGAGCAAACAGAACAGAGAGAGAGAGAGAGAAAGAGAGGGGAAATAAGAATCCAGCAGCCCTCTCTCTCTCTCTCTCGCTCGCCCACCTCCTCTCTGTTCTTCTATTGCTCCGTATTCACCCTCCCATTCTGGTTGGACACCATCTCATTTCTCTCTCTCTCTCTTCCTGGCACACTGAACCAAACTTGAGTTATGTTGCTTAACACTAGTACAGATCACTACAGATGAAAGGACAGATGGAGAGAGAGAGAGAGAGAGAGAGAGAGAGAGAGAGGATTCTCCATTCCAAGGTTGTATCTGAACAAGCTGGGCGAGTTCTTGCACAGCCCCTTTTGGGCATTGTTGGATTTACTTGCCGCTAGCTAGCAACACCATGGTTATGGGTTCAAATCCAAGATAATAACACGCATTGAAATGCACAACTAGACAATAAGTGAACAGCTAATCACGATCTATATAGTTAACGCTAATGCCCTTAACACACATGAACGCACAGCATGTCACCTTCTGTTAAAGCGTAAACCACCAGCTGTCTGAGAGAGAGAGTAACATGCCCAACAAGAGCCGCGCTGAAGATTTAACTGGCTAAATCCACCGCTGAACGATTTCAACATCAAAGACGTCTCGTGATATAACAATCACACACCGCAGGCTGCTAATGTGCGGATCAGAGCGCAGAAAGGACTAATTTGATGGCATTTTTTTTTCACTGACAGTAACAAATTATCTGTGCACTCTATAGGCCGTCACAGAATAATAACAATCCAGACACTGTCTGCTAATGTACCACAGAAAAAATATTCTCACGACGTCCAAGTAAAAAGCGTTAACAGCTACTTAAAGCTACAATCTGTAATTTATTTGGTTAAATAAACAAAACACAAGTACATAAAGAATCAATGTTGAAAACTTAGTATAGTAAGGTTCTGAGAATGATTTTTAATTCCAGCTGTCGGGTATGACAAAACTATTTTGTAAAAATATATCAAAATATGTCAAGTAACCTGTGATTTTGTTTCAAACAGAGAAAGCAACATGAAAGAAAAAGTTACAGAGCTTACAAAAACACGCCAATTAAGTCACAATCACAAATTATGAAGTATTGAGCCTTGGTGCGGTGGTTAGCACCTGACACATTGAGCTGTGGTTCGATCCCATCTTCTCTCTATTCCTTAAAGGGATAGTTCACCCAAAAAATCTGTATGACTTTCATTTTTCCGCAGAACACAAAAGAAGATATTTTGAAGAATGTTTGTAACCGGCCTCCATTGACTTGCATTGGTTTTGTGTCCGTACAATAGAAGTGAATGGAAACATTCTTCAAAATATCTTCATTGGTGCTCTGCAGAAGAAAGAAAGTCATACAAGAGGGTGAGTAAATGCAGACAACATTTTCTTTGGGTGAACTATGCCTTTAAGAATACCACCAACAACCACAAATCAAATGTGAAAATAACGAGCACAAAAATGTCCAAATATATATGCGGCAAGATTGTTTCACTATCTTACGAATCTTACATCAGCATAATATTCATATACTGCATTCAGAGCACACACCAACCTGTCTACTGTAGTAAATTCAACAGTACAGCTCATATCAGGTCATGACAGAGAAAACGCTTTACATTTCATACTGTCGTATGAAACAAACGTATATATAAAGCTGATTATAGACGATTCAAAGGGACAACATAAACAAACGTTACTGCACATGCGCGCGTTCGTGGACTGCCCTTAACTTCCCGTACACATTCACAAACAATAGAGTGCCTGTAGATTATTTCTGATAACAAACAAAAGAAACCAAGAATATCCGTTACTTTGCTAAACTTGTCTCTCCAGTATTTTGAATTTATGTACCATATGGTTTGTTTTGAAAAATGCCTATTTTTACATGAAATGCTGCAGCATTTATTGTAAATAGTTTATCAATGTGGGTCATTCTCTTTTTTAAATTTGTGTGCCCTCATAATCTTTAGTTAAAATCTGAAAATGCACTTCCTTCCTGTAATGACTATCCATCACAAATGATGTATGTTAGACGGCTTGAGCGGAGCATCCGCTAACTCCTCCCCTACAACTGTCAGTCTGCTGCCAGTTCCATTTCAAAATGCAACGGCTGTTTTATACGTCCAATCAAATCTCAGAGAAAGCCGAAAGCCACTATTTTTCTCATTAGAAATTCCATTTCACTCAGAAGGAGTGAAAATACGGAAGTAAAAACGGCCGCAACTTCCGGTTCACGGGGACTTTAATGCAACCAAACTGCAGGACACATTTAATAAAATGAACATACAACAAAATTCAACAAATTGTTTATTTAATACAATTATAATACAACAAAATAATAATTTAAATTAATATTAACGTAAAATAAATCAAATATAAATAGTTACATTAGACACTAGCCAAACACAAACCGGAAGTTAACTGCAGTCCCGGTGCGCGCGTCTGATGAAACGGTCTATAGATTCCTTTGCATCTCTTTCCTAACATCTCCGGCACATTCTCCTGCTTAATAACTGTCAGACAGAAGCTGCGACACAGAGAGACAGACACGGGTCTGTGCTTGTCACAAGAAATCGTCTGGTGATACCCAGAGACCTGCTGAATCTCCACTGACCCTACAGATCTTCAACCGGCATGCGACTGATATTCAACCGACATCCTTTAACTTCAAAACACAGAACTTGTTGAGATTGGCTGGGAGAATCTTTTAAATTATAAATGATATTTTTACAGTAAAAATCTTCAAGTTAAAATCTAGAAAGTCCATTAGATGAACAGTTAACTCTTGCGACAGGTTTCCGAAAATAGATTCTGAATGTAAATATGTCGTGGTGAATCCGATTGGTTCCGCCATCTCTACGCATCCATCAACACGTCCAGTCAATGAAACGCTGTGACTGCGTCCTGCACACTTTAAGATGCTGAAAAACAAGTACACATACTCACACGATACATCCAGATTTGACCCCTGTCACTATCTTCTGAGACCCAGAGACCATCTGCCTCCTCAAGGACTCATAATAAAGCAATTAGAATGCAAACGGAAATCAAACGACCTTTGTTTCATTGGAATCTGTATTAACACAAGCTAATTATATCCAACCCTCCACCACAAGACCCCCGCAACCATACAGATTACAGATACACTGAAGTTCATTATCACAGAGAGACGAAAAGAGATGGAGGCAAACAGACAGACAGACAGACAGAAAGGTCAAGACAAATATAATAACCCGATTAAAGTGTAAATGTCCCTCGGTTTAAAAACAGCACAGATGACAGATGGCGAAGTATTTCTGCAGCGTGAATCTTCGCTCAGAGTTCAGAGTTTGGAGGACCGCTGTACTCGATTCGGCGAGTGTGAACGAAGCCCACACAAATGCACAAAACTGTCCCAGCGTTACGGCTGAGCCCCTCGAGAAGTGAGAAACAGATCGCATATCCTGAAGCAGAGATGGCTTTTACCTTTCCATAGTCGTCGAACTCAGCGAAGAGCTCAGTGTCGTCCTCTAAACTATCTCCTGACGTCTCCACGATCAGACCAACGCTGTCGTCCAGAATCTCCTCTGTGGACACACAAACACAACCACAATGGTCAAACAGCAACTAGGTAAATATAGAACGAAAACCGAAAGAGTTGAAAGAATAACAAATAAAGAGAGATGAGGAGAAAAACCCAAACTGACCCTGACTCTGCGAGAAGATATCCGTGTAGAGGTTGTCCACGGCATCCGAGCGTCTCGGGGGAAGAAAGCAAAGCTGACGGCGGTCAACAGGGGGCAGCGTGTTGACGGTGAGAGAGAGCGAGACCTGGGCGAAGGCCACCTTCATGTCATTGAACGTCAGTGTGTGAGCGTCCTTTCTGTTCAACTGCAGAATCTCATCTCCTGCGTTCAGACCTGTGACCGATTCAATAAATATGGATATAATCCATGAATAATTAAACACTGTAATATTACTGTCAGAAATCCCTTGTAGCATGTAAATGTATGTCTGTGCAGTTGATAAAAATAATGTAAACCTAATGAAGTTGAATAAAGTACATATTGAACCGGAACAAAAGATTTTAGCTTTAGGTTTCATCTTAACAACATTATTGCACAAAACAAACAAACGTTATTGCACATGCGCACTTTTGTGACCCCAATTGAACTTCCGGTACAGTTACAAACAACGGCTCTCACTAAATCCTTAGTGTTTCGAGTCAGATCCGTGGGCGTGGCTTGTTGGTTTTGACTAAATCCTTGGTGTTTCAAGTCTTACGAAACCTTTACCCTAACCCACACCCTAACCATCTAAACTACCTATGATTGTTAAATTCGCCAAAAAAAAACACTGTTGCGTGATGACGTCAGACTCGAAACACCAAGGATTTAGTGAGAGCCACAAAACAACAGCGTCCCTGTTAGATTATTTCTGATAACAACCAATAGAAAGAAACCGAGAAGAACCTTGGTTACTTGGCTAAACTTGTCTCTCCAATATTTTGAATTTAGACTGCGGTACCAAGTTCAACCGCTAGATGTCAATGTACCATACGGTTTGTTTAAATACGACCGAACTACAGGACCCATTCAACAAATTGTTTATTTAATTAAATGAACATACAACAAAATTAAACAAATCGTTTATTTAACGCAATTACTATTAAGTAAACTAATAATACAAATTAATATTAACATGAATTAAATCAAATTTAAATAGTTATATTATTAGACACTAGCCAAACACAAACCAGAAGTTAACTAGGGTCAGGCGCGCACGCGTCCGATGAAACGGTCTATTCATGTCAAGTAGAATGATTTGTAAATGAGGTTTATTTCGACTAAAAATCTTCTGCATTGCACTAGCGGATGGACTAACGGAAATGCTCACGACCTGTCAACTGTCCTGCTGATGTAGATTTGATTTCCTCGCTCATAATTCCATGCATCTTCTATCTCTAAATAAAACCCAGTAAGAGCACTGGTTAAGTTGGTCACGATGTGAATAATGGCTCAATGCCCCTTCCCCGTTCTCGCTAATGTGACAGCCAGCAGCAAAATAAAACAGATGTAATATAACAAATTATAGTCTCTGGCTTTTTCCATTTCGTCTTGCCTCTTCCCCTCCGGCTCACGAGTTTGACCCAGTTCCCTGAGGCGACGTGAAATGTCAGCAATAAGCCAAAGTCAGATTTCATCCAGCAGCAGCGATCATCCAGACATCACTGGAGGGATGAAAATCGTTTTGCCACGTTGCCAAGAGTTCGGATGTGAACGTATGAAACGCAATAATCTGCCTTGATGATAATTAAAGAGACAGTTCACCGCAAAAAAAAAAAGAGGAAATTCTGTCATCATTTAGTCACTCGAGTCAGGTTGTTTCAAAATGACTTTATTTTATTTTTCTGGTGAGAATAAAAGGCATGCCGCATTTAGTTACCATATACTTTAGATTGCATTCTGCACACAATTAAAGTGAATGGTGACCGAGATTGACATTCACCTTTAAGGGGTTGTGCCAATATAGCGACATTTACAAAAGCCTTATGTTAAAATTGTGTTAATTTTCAACATATCTTAATATCGTAAATAATTCAGCAGTGGGTAAAATTTAACCTTAAGAGCAGCAATGGTTACATAATCTCTCTCTTTTTGTATTTTGAGGGTGAGTCAATCACAAAATAAAAAAATTGACGAACAGTATCTTTTATTTCTTAAAACAAAATCAGTAAATATTGCGATATTGTTATCGCAAATTATTTTCGGAGCAAAAATCATGTAGTGAAAATCTGCCATTGTGACAGCCCTAGTCACCATTCACTTTCATTGTGTGCACAAAAAGATTCAATCCCAAGTAAACGATGACTCAGGCTGTATGCCTAACATCTTTTTTATTTTATAAAGAGAGTTATGAGACCAAATAAAGCTTAGCCAATGACAGAACTAGCGATTTGCATTTTTAGGTGAACTGTCCCTTTAAGACTCGTTCCAAACAGTATGTACAACAGACCCTTTTTAAAAGGAGCCAAACAAATCCGTTTTCCGTGACATGTTCCCTTCAACAAGTCATGTTTCACGTACATCTCTCTAACTCGCTGTTTCTTTCTCATTTTTTAGTGTTTAGAAGGGTTGAGAAGAAATCTGTACAGAAGCCCCGTCGAGCCGACAATGTGTTACATAACATGAGGAGAACAGCACAGATATCACAGCGTTTACCGCACTGCTTCATTTCTAGAGAGGGAAAATGAGGAAGAGAGATAGAGAGGGAGGGAAAAACTGCTAATGAACCTTTAGCGAAAGCTAATCCTCCAGCTCTGACATCAGTGATGTAGAGCTGCTGTATACCGTCCTCTTCAACAACAGAGATAGAGAAACCTGAAAGAGAGAGAGGGGTTATTATAATCAGTGATCAAACCCATTGAGCAATTTCACCTCGCATCCTCAAAAAAAAAAAAACTCACCGTATCCAATCATACACGACTCATCTCGATCAAACTGGATCACCTTCCTGATCTTACAGCACAGCTCGATCTCCTTATACAGCTGTGAAAAGAGCGTAAGACATCATTAATATTCCACTAAAACACATCTTTGATATTTCACATTCAGAGAACTAGTATAAACACCAGGGACCCGTGCAGTCACGGACACACGCATGATGGTGTGAAGTGGTAAGGGTGAAAGAAAACAGGACGGTTTTATTGGCAGACAGGATCTTCTTCCTGTTTGATTTAGTGACTGTGACCGGAACATTTCTGAAACAATGAGACTCTAAACAGAAGCTTGAAATTCTGACGCATGATGTGATGAGGAAAAACTTTTAAAGGGTACAGTTTAGTTTCCCAGCTCACGTGACAACTAAGACGCTGTGTTTAGCACATGCAACCACTAGGCTATAGTTTTGGAGGCCCGTTCACACCAAGAACGATAACTTTAAAGCCCCAGTGAAATCAATTTGAAAGTTTTTTCCTTTTATTCAAAATTAGTTAGCCTTAAGGACGTCAATAAACTGATATGCTCCGACGCGCTGACAAAATTCCCATTTAGAAGATTTAAGCGTTCAAAACTGACAGTCTGGCACGTGCGCTCAAAAAAAAAAATGTTACGCTACACTTCAGCCTCTCGTCAAAGTTCTTGTCCAATCAAATCCGCTTTAGAATCCGAAGAGTCCCGCCCCCTTCACTATGAATAATATGCATAGTGCACAGACATGTATTATTATAAACACAAACTTTTATTCTGGATGCGATTAATCACGATTAATCGTTAAACAGCCCTGGCGCTAATGTAGTTATCCGAATAGTTGTTTTTATAATTATTATACGAACAGCCTTTAATATACTATGTGTCCCTCCCAAATCTCATTCACGCTTCTATAAATTCAAACCCGCTGTGTGATGATGTCAGGTTTGATACTGGCTCACATTTAAGAAAAAAGAATAATAAATCATTTGAATTTGAGTCTGTCACACAAGATTATCAAACGGCTTCATAAGCGTTGCATGTGGATATTATCATAAATTTGGGTAACTGTTCCTTTAAAAAAAGCATGTTACCAGAGTGAGACAAAAAATGGTGTTTGGATAGAGCTGACAGCCCAGCAGGATGAAATTCACGAGAGAAGATCTAAGCAGCGGGTGGGAGAGAGAATCCAGCTCCAAACCTACCAGATCATAAATATCCTCTTCAGGTTTAGGGATGTAGAACTGCACTTGATTCTCGATGAGAAACTTAAGCCACACGTAGTGTTTCGTGGGATCCAGTTGGTGAGCCTGGAGAGAGCGAGAGAGAGAGAGATGAAAGGAGGAGACCACACATTTCATGGATAAACCGCACTGCCAAGCTTTGTTTTTGGCCCAGATGGACAGACACGACAAATGCTGGACCTGAAATGGACCTAAAAGACCCAAATGCTGATATCAGACAGAATGCAGCATGTTTTTGGTGCAGTTCTGCAGCGTGATATGAGCAGATGAATGCAGCGAGGTCACGTGCTCCAGTCCTGAGGGATGCTTCACTTCAGCAGTGACCTTCAAACATCCACTGTGGCCTGAAGTGACCCTCTGAATTTAAAAACGACATGGCTAAATGCTGATGTTACCTTGCAGATGGTTTCGAGCATATCTAGAGCTGTTTCTCCGGGCTGGATGATGGCTAACACGGGCTGATCGTTTGGCAGACACACCCATGATGGAGTGAGGTGGTCTTTGGACCAGAGGTCCTGCTCCGTGCTGGGTCTTGGCAGTCCTTTCACTGGCGTCTTGGTTTCTTTCTGTAGGGTGAGAAATAAAGCACAGAGAAGCTGTGATGGAAGTCTTCAAGAGATGCATTAATCACATGATAACCTTCATCCCTTTATAAGAAGCCTTTAAACTATTTCTGCGGTACGCAAGTTTTGTGTATGCATGCAATAAATGGATAAATGTCTACATTTGTGAAAATGGACAGGCAGTATCCCACAATGCAATGCAATTGGCTTGACCTTTTATTTTCAGTGTGACGGATGATTCAAAAGCAACATTCATCACAATCATTCACTCATTATTTGATCAGATTTAGAATGAATAATATTGAGCATTCAAAACTTTTTATTTGCGAGATGGATTAATGTAGTGAGGTCATATGTGACCAAGTTTTTTCCAATTTATTTTAAGTCTTTTTTGTGATTTACTACATCAAATCATCCCGCATAATGTAAAGAACATTCTGTGAAAATATCATGTCAAAGATTGACATAAATGTTTATGAATGTTTGCGATGTATAGACGGTTTTAGCGGCAACAACATAAGCAAATGTTACGTGTCCCAAACTTAACTTGCGAGAGACCTTCCACAAAGAACCTATATTTGTCGAGTAGTTTTATTGTAATATACAATTTATACATAATAAAATAAGAATATAAATTAAATCTAAAATAATTGTTTATATTATTACCAAACACAGACCGGAAGTTAACTTCGGGCCAGGCACGTGCATCCGATGAAACAGTCTATTTATCACAGAACAAATACAAATGTGCGTATTGTATCTCAAAACCTCATATAATCTACAGCAATAAACATACATTCAATATTTTCATCATTTTATGGCTATGACCACTTTTGATGCTCCTAATCTCATATTTAGATTTTAAGACTAATGCATACTATTTAAAAAATATACAGTATGTTTATGGATTATGAAGTATGCTTGTATTTTATTTCAATAGGTAACACAGGTCATGATTCTAGCAAATCTGTGTCTCAGGTTCAAATAAGAGCATTGATTTTTAACATCAGGGTTTCAATCTGTGACTGACAGACTGGTGGATTATAGTACAGATCCATTTATCTTCACCATTCAATCCCATCTGACAGACTGAACCATTACAAATTTACCAGTGCACCAACTCCTACACCAACCTACGCCAGAACATCAGCCCAGAGCACATGAGAGACAGACAGACACTTACTGTTGATTCTCTGGCAGATCCTTCAAACAGACCTTCTAAAGGGCTTTTAACTGGGTCTTCACCTTCTGCAAAAACCTGTTTAGAAAAAGCATCTTTACTTTAGAGCGGACCCAACAATCTAACAACAAACGCTTTAAAAGACTCCGTTTTCGTACAGCTAACCTGACAAACCAAAAACTTAAGCGTGTGTGTGTGTGTGGTTTACCTGGGTAATAGTAGGGTGTGCTTTGCTCTTTCTTTTGGAGTGGGTGTCTAAGCCCCACAGTGACGAGAAGCGACTCTTTCGTTTGCTGGTGGAACGTGACATCGCATGCGTCCTTCGCCTCACGCCGGTCTCAGTGCGAGCCGCCACCTTCAAACACACAAGACACGTGACAAATCCATCATCTCCTTATTGTTTCACAATGCAAACTAAATTAATTCTTTTAAAAAAACATATCTATGTAAAAAGAAAAAATGATATCAAAAAGTTAAGCAATTTTGCATCATTCAATTTAGCCTATTCATCTTGTTTTAAGGTTGTTTAATAATACTAAAATACTGCTAAAGATATTTTTATGCATGTCTGTAACAAACGCTGAAGGACGAGTTGCACACTACTTAGGTTTACTACTGAGAGTCTGAACAGTGAAAATAGTCATACTTGTCTTAGTAAGCAACACTAATATGCATATTCATTCATAAACGCACAAACAAATACACAAAAATATCCGGCTTCCGGTGGCCTCTTGTGTCTGGATGAATTGAAGTTTCTAGCTGAGCTCTTTTCTGTGTGATTCAAATGTTCTACACGCTTGTTGTACTGAACGCACTGTGGCGTTTCTGGGTCACCTGATGGCAAAAAAGAGCTCTGGTCCCATCAAAAAACAATTCTGAACAGAGCTCTTATTCCTAAAGAACAGTATGCAGGGCCAACGGCACTTCAACTGGATTCGACACTCATCCTCTCTCTCTCTCTCTCCTCCCAATGTGAATACTGAAGAGCATCTCTACGCCCTCTATCCAAAAATTCATACAAGCTGCAAAGACGAAAATAAAATCTGTATCTCAATGTCATCCATCTCCTACACAAACCAGCAGAGCTGGAGGAGAATCTGAGGATGAGGATTGATTAACTGTGGCCCACATCCAAGAGAAAATACACTGGCCAAAAACCGCACAGTCTTTTTCTGCCACAAACCATTACCACATACAAACAACACTGACGGCTGAGAGGAAACCAGGTTATCACATAAGCATTCTGGGTAAAAATAGAGCGATATCGATGCTCGATAAAGAAAATCTTATAAATTACTCTCAAATTTTTTTAATGAATTCATAGATATCAAATCTCTAAAAATGGTCTAGTGCAACCATTAAACAAAAATACCGCAAATATAAAAAAAACTGAAATGAAATAAACCAATGTGAAATAGTTACCAGAGCATGAAAGGATGAGACGGAGAAGATGCCCAGTCGTCCCATGGCCAGTTTGGTTGGACGAGAGGCGAAAGCCAGCAAGCGTTTGGGGTTGGGAAGCTCGCCGCCCTGCAGGCTGGACAGGTAACAGCGGAATCGGAATAAATCCATGTGGAACTGCTCTAAATTCTGCTCCCAGAGGAAAATCTGTAAGGACGAGAGAAACGGTTTACAGCAGGTTAAGAAGCATTTCAGAATTCGCAAAAATCTTAAATTTCTTCTGCTGAAGATCCATCAAACATACTTTGGGAAGCAAATAAGAAAATGTTCAGTCTAATCTATTGCACAAGTTTGTCACAGATGCAAAGTTTTATGCAAATTAAATGCCATTTTCAAATAGCTGGAATCTTCCGTGCCTGCTTGATGTGTTCGTCTAGCAAAATGGTGTTTTGGGGCAACGAAGCGGGTTTATTCCCTTCGGCGTCTCCTCCCAGCCACTCTGAGATGGATGTTTTTTTGGAAGACGCAGCGGAGGGGCTCGCCTTCCCGGCAACGTACAAAGCAGCAAACAAGAGCGCTCCACATTCCACTGGCACAGAGGTCTCTAACTCGACCCCGCTGTCATTTACAGGGGCACAATGAGTAACCCGACGCTGCCAAAATGAAACACCCACACAAACACACAAGCGCGGGCACCGGCGACCCTCCGAACGCTGGGCTGTGGGCCATTCTGATCTCTGCGTAAACATCCATTGAGCGGAACATGAACTTTTGCTGCATTTGTGGCGGGTGAATGAATGTTCTGTCAACATTGTGCCAGTGTCAGAATTACAGCGATGAAAATCTGAGCTAAACAGATCACAGCCAGATGAGATGTACCGCTCAGAGACAAAGGATGTTATTGCTGTAACGCTTTATGATATTGATACAATAATTATGAGACAGAAAAGACTCGTTTCTTTCACAGCTATGCAAAAATAACATGTCGCAACCACCGCAGACATTTTTTTTTGTCAAACTCAGACATTATTTGGTGTAAAAGTGCTTACACTTCTGGTTGCTTGATTATGTGTTAAAGTGAGTCGTAATGTACTGGCATTGTACTGAAGCCACCCAACCGAATAAACATTAAATTACCCTTTTGTGCTCCAAAGAAGGTCACGCAAGTTTAGAACGACGAGACGGTGAGTAAGTAATGACTGAATTTTCATTTGTCTGTGAACTATCCCTGAAAAAGTGTCAAAGGTTTTAAGTGATGAACTGCCGAGTACACCTTGAAATTTGTTTTGATTGGCTGCGATTGGCAAATTTAGGACAGAAAAACAACCTGATTCAGAACAACGACTTGTGAGACTATGAACTACAATTTGACTCGGAGAAAACCACTCAATTTAGAAAATGCCACTCAAAGAATCGATTTGACTCCGAGAACTGACTTAGACAAACAGCTACAGACAAACAACTTATTTATTTCTAAATAACTACTCGACTCAGACAAAAGACTTGACTCAGAAAAACGAGAAATGACTCATCCTAAAGAAACAACTCGACTCAGGGAAACAACTCAGACAAATGATGCCACTCAAAGAATCGATTTGACTCCGAGAACTGACTCAGAAGATCTAGAAAAAGATCTAGAAAAAGACAAACGACTCAAAGAAGTAACTTGACTCAGACAAAAGAAACGACTTTACTCAAACGACTCGACTTAAATGACCTGATTCAGAGAAACAACTTGACTCAGACAAGCGACGCAATTCAACGAAACAACATGACTCATCTCAAAGAAACAACTCGACTCAACCTAGAGAAAGACTCAATTCAAACGACTCGACTCACAACTTTACCCATAGAAACGACTCGACTCAAACAAACAATATGACTCAAAGTAACTACAAGACTCAGAGAAACGAGAAATGACTCATATCAAAGAAACGAATTGACTCAGGCAATCGACTTGACCCATGGAAGCGAGTCGACTCACAACAACACAAACTGCGAATGAGATGTAAAACAGTCACCTGATCCAGGATGGTCTTCCTCTTCTTGGTGTCGGTTACAGCTGACAGCTGCATGTCTCCCATCTTCTTCATCTTCTCGTCCATGTCGATCTTCTGCTCCAGCTTACGGATCTCCGCTCGCAGGAGACGTACCGTGTCTTCACGGTGGTGTTGACGGGCCACGGCTGCGGCGCAGGCCGAGTGGATAGCCGTGATCCAGTTTTCCAACTCTGTCTGACTGCAGGTCTGTGCAAAAAGAGTCAAAGATTAAACACAATGACAGATGACATATAGCATACTACTAAATTATTACTCATAATACCTCTGCAGTATAAAGTATGCATACTGTGCACAGAACACAAGAATAACCTTGCATACTACATTTGCTGAAATATACAGCAGAGCACACTGTTTGTGATACTACAATCCCACAATGCAATGCACTAACCTTGACCTTTCATTTCTTATGATAAGTAAAATAGTACAAAGTACAATACTACTGTTTGTAAGGTAATAATTCACATACTTTTTGAATAAGTTGGAAAATGATGTGCAAAATGATCAACATTAATATTGTAAGAAATATCAGAATATAAAAGGGGTCAAACGAATTTTCCGCTGGACATTCAGTTACCTGAAAAAGGAAAGAGTCTCCCAGCGAGTTACTCAGGCAGAAGACAAAATCTTTTTTGGGGTGTTCGGGGACGGCCTGCACAATGCTGTTTTCAGCCCACACTGCGTGTTTAGGGACGCTGTTGTGATCGATGCCCGACCGCCCGTCCGTCTCGTAGAAAAACAAAGTGCACCCTGGGAGGACAAATTAGGACACTCGCTCAAGCATCAGAAATTCACAGTACATGGTAAATTAAATCAACCCAAGGGCCTGTAGCTCAGTTACTGTTTCCATGGCAACAGAAGAGCAGCAGGTGCTTTTAGGGGTTTATTGATGAAACTCTGCCCTCCAGTGGCCACAGTAAGAAACTGCATTATAAGAAACTGATACTTAGGCCCAATCCCAATTCTACCCCATACCCCTACACTTTCCCTGCCGCGTTCACATGAAGGGGTAGGGGTGTCTCAATTCTCTTTTGGTTGGAGGGGTAGGGGTAAGGGTAAGGGCCAGATAGCCCTTCAAACGAAGATTTTTCGGGACCTCACTTCAAACGAAGGGCTAAGAGAAATTTCCAACCCAAGCAGACCCATAAATGCAAGTAATTTTTGCTATTAATAAGGATTTTTATGACAATTTTTCATTTTACGTATGTTACATTCAATCTTGTGTTTGTATTTACAGTGATGTTCTTTTAACGTTTGCAAAAAAAAATCGCTAAAGTTTGCTAGCGGACAGCACTGATTGCACGATATTAGAAAATGTATGTTTATGTCATATACCCGGCGCGTGTCCTCTGACGTAACGTTAGAAGCTAGCAACGACGTACGATGCCGTATAACAGTGTAGTAGTGGTGTCCCATTTCTTAGCGGAAAATTTGTAACCCTTTCCCTTGCCACTTTGTTTCAAGGGGCGAGGGGTAGGCAAAGGGGTAGAAAATAGAATTGGGATTGGGCCTTATTCTCCTTTTTGTCATGTTTTCTAACACTGCTGGTGAGGATGTAGAGTTTTCTAACATGTCAATACTCTTGCTGGTATCTATTTAGAGGTAACATTCATACACTGAGTCAAATAAAAAGACTGTTCTTTACCCCACAAGCAGGCTAAGAAAGAATCATAATAAAACGACAAAAGATGAATGTTTCTGAATGATGGGCGTTTCAAGTCTACAGAAATCCGCAGAGCGTTTCAGGTCCTGCCCATATGACACAACAAAGATATTCTTTCTTTATTTTTATTTAGTTTCTCTGGAAGTTGTAAAACCAGTTTACACGTTTTACATCTTTTCAGCAACAAAACACAAATGCTGAAATGTAGGGTTTACCCCGGACACACACACACCTTTAAGAGACACCCAGTAGCTCTTCCACTTCCTGCGAGTGGCGAGTTCTACCTTCTTGTTTTTCTTATGCACCAGGAAGTTTTTGACGGCGAGGCGTCCGGCTTTGCGCACGGTGCCCTGTGCAGCCACGGTGAGCAGGGGGTCCGTGTGGTAGGCGGAGCTCAGGGTCACATGACTCTGCTCGTCGCTGAAGGCGGAGCTTCGTTCCTCGGGCAACTCCGCTGGGCTCACGCTTTGCTCCAGCTCCTGACGAAAGTTCTCGTAGACACCCTGATCAAACATACAGAATACACATTTCTAGTACATTTGTGATTTTAATCTTATTCACACGTCTCAGCTATTGAATCCAAGGTCCATGACTTAAAAACTAAAACGTTCACGTCTCAGCTCGGGTACAAAACTGCCATGTGTTTTTTCTTGATGCGCAGAATAATAAACATAGACAGGTGTTGCTCACCAGTGTTGCCTCTGAGGGTCCCGTCCCCGCACCGCTGCTGCTCCCGCTGTCGCTCCCGGCGAAGGCGCCCCCTGTTGATGTGGAGTAAGCGGAAAACGACACTGACATGGTCTTGTAGCGCCGCACCTGGTGCTGAGACGCCTCGCTCTCTCCTGTCAGGCCATCGATGCCGCTGTCCTCGTAGTCACTGCCGTCTCCCGCCGTGACATCCTGGACACACAGAGGTCAAAGGTCAGCATAAGATATATATAGCACAATATATAATAAACCTTGAAAAAATATTTCAAGCTACATGCATGATTAAAAAAATCTGTTTACACTGACTACACAAAGATTTCAGAACTGACGTAAAGAGAAAGTTACACTTCCGTTTATCGGCCAATCGCACGTAGCTATCACGAGGCTGATGCTTATAATTGCAATATGAACAAATATCAGCCCCCTTAAAAGGATAGTTTACCCAAAAATGAAAATTCTGTCATCATTTACTCAAACTCATGTCAAATCTGTGTGACTTTCTTTTGCAGAACACCAAAGACATTATGAAGAACTGACTTTCATTGTATGGACACAAATCCATTTCTCAAAATATCTTCTTTTGTGTTCCAGAGAAAAAAACTTTGTTTCTCTCAAAACATCTAAACGCCTCGACCTCTTGGCACAATCTTTCACATTACTGCTCTAATAAATGTGACATAATCCGTTCAGTTTTCTCTTACCTGTCGACTGGAGCATGCTGTGTCTTTAGAAGCCGTGGACATTCTGTAGGTTGTGAAGTAAACATTTTACAGACCGTCTGAGAGAGCACAGCGCTGTATGTGTTGAGTTACACAGCTCTAAACACTGATCCTACAATAACACTCTGTACTCCTGGCAGTAATGATGGGATATTACCCACCAAATTCAGCATCTACAGAGAGTCACGTGACCTGACCGCGCGGCCCGACACGCCATTCATCTTCACGAGCGGGCCTCGCGAGACGGACTGTCACACAGTTACACCCTTTCTACTTACCACAAGCCACTACATACACACGAGACATTCAAACTATGTGCTGTTTCTCCCTGGTACATGTGAGAAATGTGTTTGAAACGTTAACCTGAACTGTGCATCTCTAGTTTCTGTTCTCTCTCTCAGATTCACGTTCCCATCCAGTTCATTAGCATGACAAAAGAGATTCGGTTCTCACAGAAGTCTGACTCCACGATCTGGATCATCACAGACGGGCCAGAGAAAAAAAAAACAATTGCACACATTTACAGTGTGTGACAGTACCCATAATGCACTGCACAGAGAGCGCCATGACATTACCATGGTGGTACCTTGCAATGTTTTTGTTCACCAGAATGGACAGGGCATCTTTGAGAGCAGTACTACATTAAAATGTAAAACAATAGTATGAATTCACACACAAATGAGCGACTCATATACTTATAAAAGAATGTAATGGATTCTGGGGGATTAACCGCAGCGAACATTCAATGCAAGACTGACATTCTCCACTACACACCTACACTATGACTGTCTATGACATTAACATATACTCACTATACAATAACAAAGGGACAGTTCACACAAAAATACAAATTCTTAAGCTTTGCGTGCCTGGAACAAATCTTATTTACACTTCCACATATTCAAACTGTTCAGTCATGTCATATGAAACAGTTTCTGAAATTGAGGTTTGAACCCGCAGTACTGGAATTTTTACATTTCAGTTCCTCACACAATGCTGTCGCGTGCCAAACACATTGACAACCGTTCAAAAGTTAAGGGGTCACTTGAAATGTTTTTGGTTTGCTTTATCTGTTTTTCTGTCTTCTGACTATAAACCTTTTGATCTGCTGGTGTACGAGTAAATGTCTGAATTTTAGTTTTGCAGTCGAAAATGTACTTGTGCCAACATTTATTCTTTAATTACAAAACACTTTTAATAGAAATGTTTTTGAAATGAATGATTTTGACCGAAGAGCTCAGAACAGATGGAAACTCATTCGATATTGTTTAAAAAGCATCTCAGGATGAGAAATGACAAGAGAACATTTCTGCAAAATCTAGTCTATGTGTGACTACACTATATATCGCTGCAGTCCTTTTGAAACCGTGTATGTCTATAATTCGTGATTTAAAAAAAAAAATCATAAATCATTATTATTAGTCACCCTTCATGCGTGTCTGAGGGGTTTTGCAAATACCTATTCAACAAAAAGTATTAAAAAGTGCTTCTCAACTTTGACAACAAAGTATTTAATTTGGACATGCAAGGTTTCAGAAGGACAGGAACAATATGCTAAAATATAAAAGGTCTGATTAGATTTTATTTTATACCTTTTTAGCCACAACTTCCAGATTTATTTTTGTTTTATTCCAAACGTGAAATGTTAAAACTATCAAAGTTCATAAGTGACCCTAAACTTCTGAACAGTAGTGTATGATACACAGAAATTAGCATTTTTGGGTGAACAAACAGGTAAATCTTTAAAGTGAACATTAACCCTTAGGCTGAAAATATAATCTATGAGAAGAATGCATTTTATGCAAGAATACAGTACAGTTACTGTCAGCAAAATGTATGAAATACAACATCACATCAAGAAACAATATCGCTATACGATTTTAATACATTTTTACAAATAATTAAATCATATTTAAAAAAATATATATATATATTATTATATTATATTACTATAATATTTAATGTAGAGCTGTCAAACAATTAATCGCGATTAATCGCATCTAGAATAAAAGTTTGTGTTTACATAATATATGTCTGTGTACTGTGCATAATAATTGTGTAATTTGTAAATACATACACATACATGCATATATTTAGGAAAAATATAAAAATTGATGTGTTTACACATAATATAAATTATGGGTAATTATAAATAAATACATCTAAATATTTCTTAAATATATATACACATGTATGTGTATGTTTTTGTGTTTATACATAAAAAAATAATATGCACAGTACACAGACATATACATGTATTATGTAAAAAATTAAAATTCAGAATGCGAATAATCGCGATTAATCGTTTGACAGCCCTAATTTAATGAAGAATCCAACGGAGCGCAAGAAAACATTTTTTTCATAATGATATCTCGTGCATCAAACTATTTAAAACACTAAAAGATTGCTGCCTAAAACAAAAAAAGTTTTTTAAAACAGGTTAAATCTCATCTGCGCTCACCTGTATGGTTTGTGCCCGCCTCCCCTGCATAACTCCTTGATGATTGGTTGGTCCCTCAGACAGACAGTGTGACCGACGACAGGGCAGTGTGTACGCTCCATAGGCGGCACCATCGTCTTCACACGGTGATAATAATTTATCGTCCTCACCGTCTCTACCTGCGGCGCCGGCCTTATGCCATTTAGCGTAGCGTCCATGCGTTGGCCTGCAGGCAGGACTCTTTGGTCCGTACAACTCGTCTAAAGAATTGGCACGGTTGGAGTCCATCGACTCCAGACCTTGAGGAGACGATTGCAAGTCTGCAAAGTCCTTCTCATCGGGTGTATCTCCAATCTCCTCCGTGCTGGTCAGATGGTCCTGGCTCAGATCGGACAAAGACACCTCGAGAGAGTCTTCTCTCCACATATCTGCAGACTTGGAGCGTTTCTTTTTAAAGCTGGCGCCCTCTTGAGAACCGTCCCGTGTCTGTTGGGTGTGGTCCTCCGGTGGTTTGTCCATCTCTTTCGCAGCCTGTTTGGAGGGGACGTTACAGGTCGCAGCAGGCGAATGGGCCGGATGGTTGTGAAAGGACATGGGTCTGAGGTTCATGGCCACACGGTCCACCCATATGGGTCCGCTGAAGACAGGCAGCATGTCTGAGTCATTGAAGGGCTCCAGGCCGTGGTCGGCAAGCGACTGAGGGATGCTGGGAGTGCTGCTTGAGCGCGTACTTGTTTCAGAGTTGCGGTGCTCTGGTTTTCCAGACGGTGTGTGGCGGGAACAGTAAGTCTGCTTGTTGGACAGACGGAGAGAACGGGACATGTGCTTACGGGAGAGGTGGCGCTGCCCGTCGCCATAGTAACCATGGCTGCCGCTGTGGCTTTCTGTGTTACCCATGATTCTGTATTTGCAGTGGACCTGAAAACGCTCAAAAGTCACGCAACCTTTAGGAGACAAAAGGGTACAGCAAAATCAATAGGAAAAACATGTTGAGTATTCCTCATATACACTGTAAAAGTTATTTTCGACTAAAGTTAAATCAAACTGTCTTCACAAGTAATTTGAACTTATATTTACTTTAACAAGAACTTATTATATTAACTTAATATGAAATTATATTAAACTGACTTAAAAATCTAGTTGTAATTATACAATGAACTTATAGTTGTAGTTGTAACTTACAAAATTAAGTTATATGAAATTGAAGTCAGTTTAATATCATTTAAGTTCAAATGAGCCAGTTTGATTCCACTTAAAATTTTAAGTTTTAAGTAGATTTTTTACAGTGTAAATATCCTATATTATATTTACTTATATAATATTTTAATATAAATGTGCATAACAACAAATGTGCATAGCCTCACAGTGTGCTATTAGTATACCTCTTTTAAGCTAAAAATAAGAAAGTGCACTTTCAAGCTAGTCTTTATACTTCTCAGATTTATACAGTAATGTATGTATTTCTCACTTCTCAACTTGAACTAAGTGTGTACTCAAAGTACTTTACTACTGTTATACTTAAAGACACTTAACAGTACACTTTTGTAAACTAAAAATTGGGCCAATTTAGTCTCAAGCACGATTGAAATAAGACATTTACAAATATACTTAGGGCTGTCACGATTATGAAATTTGGCTGACGATTAATTGTCTAATAAATCATTGCGATTATGACGATTAATTGTCTGTTTTAGAGCTTTGACTTTTAATTCACATACTTTTTTTAATCCGCTTTGAAACGACCATATTGTTCTGAATATAAAGACTATGTTCTTTTTCTTGGAAATACATCGGAAAAAATTTAGTCATCATACTTAAGGTTTAGGCTTTTACCTGTCAATAATACAACCGCCAAATACTTGTAAATGAAGTAAATTGATCAGGAGTGAATTGAAGCCATTAAAATGCTATCAGTCATAGAAAAGCTTCTATTCTGTTTTTTTCTCACTTGCAAGACTACAATAAAAGTTTACTTCTATGTTAATGACATTTTGGTAGACTGGTTTTCACACTGAAATAATATTAAATTGTACTGCAGGTTATTTTTATGGTATATGCTTTAGTTTTTTTTAAAGTGATTGTGTTGTGGTGGTACATTTTACAAGTATTACCATGCTTTAGTTACAATAATACAATAAAATATACAATATGCAGATGCACTACAGCTCCCCCTAGTGTCTTCTATAGAGATGTGCAATAACTGCGATGATCTGAAACCATCGCGATGAGGTCAAACAATCGCAAAACGATTATTTAATAATCGTGACAGCCCTAAATATACTAGTGTTATACTTTTCTTGAGTGTACTTAATTAAAAAATGTGTGAAAAGTCGGCACATTAAAGCTCCAAAATATAAAAAATGTTTTAATAATAGACTTTCACAGACTAATAGACTTTAACAAAAAAAGTGTACGTGAAAATCTATTAAACTTTTTTTCATATCTTTGCCGCTTTGGTGTGCCAACTTTTCATATATTTTTTGATATGATTTGTTTTGGTCGAGCACCCATTTCACATTACTAAGTGTATTTAATAAAACAAATTTCAAGTATTTTTTTTAAGGGACAGTATGAATGTTGATGTTACCTGCGGTGTGGCAATGACATCACAGTCATTTCACTCTGCATACCGATTAACTCCTGCATTTATATGAGAGAGAGAGAGAGAGAGAGAGAGAGAGAGCGTTAGAAAAATCCACACACAGCAGTTTGTGATACAGAATGAGAGAACACGTTGTGAGGTAAATTTAGCTGAAGCTCAGAGAAATCTGACAGAATGAGAACTAAAAGAGCGATTAAAGAGATTCGCCGCTGTGGTTAAAGACCACACACGCACAACGATCTTAAGACGCTCTGGACAACATTAACAAACACAAGATGACAGATTTCACATAAGAGAGAGTGTGTGTGGTCAGATATATCAACCTGTGGATACCTCCACTGCAGAATGAGTCTAAATATGGGCACACACTGAAATCCAACACGGCCATTTTTCATACAGTAAAATAAGCACACACCGCAGAGTATTTAATGACTACCACACTTGCAATTACTAAACTAAAGAGACCCCCGACGTAACGTTCATGCGCTGAGGAGCGATATCCAATAAATGTTTAGTCTTGTTCTGCTCCAGAAGTATTCACAATGAGGTTAATCCTGAATGTTTAAGCCTTAAACAAAGAAACAGTTCACCCAAAATAAAAATTCTAAATCATGTGGTTTAAAACCTTTGTATGACTTTGGATGAGATATTTAGAGAAATGTCTCCGTGGTTTTGTGTCCACACAATGGGGGTTAATGGGGGTCAATGTGGTTTGGTTACCAACATTCTTCAAAATATCTTTTGTGTTCGGCAGAAGAAAGAAAACCATACAGATTTGGAATGACAAGAGGGTGAGTAAATGATGCAAGAATTTATTTTCAGGAGTCTGATTGACAGCGATGCTGCACAAAGCCGGTCAAGTATTTTAAAACACGACGGTGTCTGATGTGCATATAAGCATGCACATGAACCGAGATACAGTCGAAATGAAGTGTTCCAAACAAAACACTGAAGACGAAGATCGAATCCGAAGTTCTTGCGCCGTTTCCCCACAGTACATGTGTCTTGGTTTACAAAGATCTTTTTGTTTTATGGGCCATAAAACATTCTGAACATTAAAATGCACAAAACTCCAGGAAACAAACAGTGAGAATTTCTCTCATGTCGCCGTGGAAACCAGGCCAGCTCTTTGCTGGTGTAGTGTGCGGGGGTCACCACATGCAAGCGTAAACCATCAGGATAAAACTAAAATAGAAATCACTTTAGCAGAGGGGCAGAAATATTTGAAAGGTTTAGAGACCCGCTAAGAGCAACTGCTCATGGGAACAAACATCAGCTCAACGTGCCCGCAGGCATCCGTTTTTTTAAGCTGCTTACATCTTCTGCCCAAAGGAATGTGAAAAGGTCTACATGTACAAAACAATGTTTCACCATCATGTTAAATCAGACGAAAGACGTTTTTTTGACCACAGACCCGTGTCAGCTTACAGCCGACCCCTACAGATCTGGAGAAGAGCAGCGTCCACAGTCACAAGACATAAACTCACTCCTGTTTAGCTGTAACTAATGGCCGTGTCACGTGTTAAACAACACATATCAAAACACACAAGCGCTTTCGACTGGGAATTACAGCTCTATATCACAAGACCATCAGGAGCCAAGACCACAAGACCAAACTTCTGTGCAAGACCCAAGGACGAGACTGATGAATCTGCTGTGATCTTTCCTGAAGCGCTGTTTAACTTTTTAACTTTTTCATTCTTAAACCCTTCTGGACGCAATTCATACGTTTTGTTAGATGAAAAACAAAACAGAAAAACTATTAGAGCACGTTTCTAAAAAGATCTGCGTTAATACTCATCAACATAATGATTCATAAATTAAGCACTCAGAAAACCAGATTTAGCAGGAAATGACAGATTGTCATTATTCGACTTCAACCTGCATAATTCTACGCTCTTAAAAATAAAGGTGCTTCAAAAGGTTCTTTGATGCCATAAAAACCTTTTGATTCCCAAAAGAACCTTTAACATCTGAAGAACCGTTCTGTTTCACAAAAGGTTCTTTGTGGCAAAAAACGGTTAATAAAAAACTACTTTTGACTGAATTGTTCTTCGTGGATTTGAGCGATACCATAGAAGAAGCATGTTTGGTTTCACAAACAACCATTCAGTCAAAGGTTTCTTTAAAGAACCATCTCTTTCTTGCTTTTTTATAATCTGAAGAACATGATGTTAAAGGTTCTTTAGGGACCAAAAGGTTCTTATGGCATCAAAGGCGGCACCTTTTTTTAAGAGTGAATGTTTCAAACAGAGATGGCGACAGAGAGGCAAACGTTACTCCTCTCTATCGGCAAAAGTCATCGCCAGTCATAGCCTGTGTCCGAAATCGCCTACTTCCATACTATATAGTAGGCGAAAATGAGAATGAGTCATGAATAGTATGTCCGAAACCACAGTATGCTAAAAACAGTAGGCGAGAAATACCCGGATGGTCTACTACCTCCGCCGAGATTGTGGATCGGAGGGACACTTATCTATCCCATGATGCCACAGGAGCTGAGCAACGATCACATTTCAAAAGTAAATCAAATAAATATAGCGGAAAACTTTAAGGCGGACGTCCGTTTTTAATGTAAGTGCCAATAAATGACTTACTCGTGACTAAATTATGTTTTTATCAACGCTCACGTGTAGGTTGTGGTTAATAGAGGTCAAAAAGAGCATACGGGTCACATGACCATAAAACATGGCGGACGTAGTGTCTCCGAAATGTATTCATGCTATATAGAACGTACTGTTTTAACGGCCGATAGGTAGGTACTTATTCAAATTCAGTACGTACTGTCACAGTATGCGATTTCGGACGCTTTTATTTATTTTTATTTTTGGTGTTAAAGTAACAAACACCACAAATGCTTACTAAGAAAAGTATCATTTATAGTATCTCTCATATTTACTTTAAACAAACATACTGGCAACGACACAACATCAACAACACATCATGATGCAACATTTGCATAGAACATGCAAGTTTCACACGTTACAATAACACCACCATCTGCAGAATGGACTAATTCAAATGTAAACCTTCCTTGCTGTGTTGCTTTTGTCTGATATTTTTCTTTATAGTAACTCTATAAATAAAACCCTGGTGCAGATAAATCAGTGTGGCGTCAGACGACGTTGTTGACTAGATCCGATAATGATGTCAGGCGAATAACCGACAGCCATAAACATCCTGAAACAAACGCCTGTAATCCCAAATCCCATTCATTCAGGTGTGCA
The DNA here is from genome assembly GCF_024868665.1 of Triplophysa rosa. NCBI lineage: Eukaryota > Metazoa > Chordata > Actinopteri > Cypriniformes > Nemacheilidae > Triplophysa > Triplophysa rosa. The sequence goes on along the minus strand of NC_079903.1, from coordinate 19,322,381 downwards.
AACAAACACGCCCTCAGATCCATCACGCAATCCAGAAAGACTCTTCGCGGCTCTTTGTGTTTACCTGCAAGTCTACGACAAAAAAGTGACAGGTGCATTTTAGATTCCTTTGTTATTAGAGGCTTCAGGAGGCACGGCCTCTATATTCAACACATACCATGACCTGTTGAGACAGGACCAGAGAGGTCCGGTGGACAGCAGAAAATCAACACAGAGCTCAACTTCAGGGCTGAAGACAGCAATGTTGCCCCAAAGCGTAAACACAGAGGTACGTTCTCATCGAAAAGCAAAAATTCATTAACAGCTGCAGGCTGACGGAGAAAGAACATCTCCTGCCAAGAAAATCAGCGAGGGCCTATTTCTGGGTAATGAATTCACAGCACTTTGCTGAAATCTAACAACGGCTTTACTGAAATGTGTAAGACGGGTTTAACACAAACACCCAAATTATACGTCAAAAAAATCCGTAGTTAGGTCTGTTCAAGCAATAATCCTGTAATCCTGAGTATTAAACGCTCATAACTCGTCCCGCATGGTGTGTGCTTTAAACTGAATGAAATGATACTGTTTGTTGAAACGGCCGTCACAAAATTAAACTTTCCAGCAAAAATATCTCATAAATGACCGATGCTACGGAAAGATATAAAATAGGCATATTAAATGTTAAGTTTGTCAAGTATGTAAAGTTAGTGTATGCCTTGAATTCTGTGTCAATGCTTCTAAAAAGTTGAAACCTGAAGACATACAAAACTCATTTATAATCCTGCTTTTGTGACTTGCTCTAGGGGTCGATTATCTTTTACGAGGTGTTTTTAAAAAGCATGATATTGGAGACGAGTTGCAAAAATGTCAAACAGGCATCTCTGCAAGTGCCAATTTACATTTTTCTATTATTTTCCAAATATAAATCTTATAAAACAGACAAAATATGAATATGTTAAAATCTAGCTGTTTTCAACTGTGAAAGGAATAGTTCACCCAGAAAGGACAAATATTTTATGTCATTCCGAACCTGTATGACTTTCTTTCCTCTTCAGAAAACACAAGAAGAGATTTGGAAGAATGTTGGTAACCAAACAGCACTCACCCTTATTGACTTCTATTATATATATATATATATATATATATAAAATAAAATATAAATAGTTATATTATTACATTTACATGTATGCATTTGGCAGACGCTTTTATCCAAAGCGACTTACATTGCATTATCTTACATTTGTTTTCTAAGTTGTGCAATCCCCTGGGATCAACCCACGACCTTCGGCGTTGCTAGCGCCATGCTCTTACCACCGAAAATGACAACAGAATAATACATTTCAGTATAATATAAAATAATCCATCAAATAGAGCAGAATGACTTGATGCTCTTGGAACAACATGAGTGTGAATATGATTATAATTAAATTTGGGTGAACTATGCTTGAAGCACATGATAACTTCTAACCTAACGTTAATGTACATACAGTGAGGGAAATAAGTATTTGATCCCCTGCTGATTTTGTAAGTTTGCCTACTTACAAACAAATGAAGGGTCTATAATTTTTATGGTGGGTTTATTTTAACTGATAGACACAGAATATTAAAAAAAATCAGGGGAAAAAAATGTTATATAAAGGTTATAAATTGATTTGCATTTCAGTCAGTGAAATAAGTATTTGATCCCCTACCAACTAGCAAGAATTCTGGCTCCACAGATTGGTTATGTGCCTATATGGACCACAGATTAGTCCTGTCACTTTAAGAAAGTACTCCTAAATCAGCTTGTTATGTATATAAAAGATGCCTGCCAACAGAATCTGTATCTTCCAGTTCAACCTCTCCAACACCATGGTCCAGACCAAATAGGTTTTAAAGGATGTCAGCGACAAGATTGGAGACCTGCACAAACCTTGATAGGCTACAGACAGAAGCTTGGTGAGAAGGAGACAACTGTTGGTGTGATTATTTGGAAATAGAAGATATACAAAATAACTATCAAATGCCCTTGTTCTGGAGCTCCCTGCAATATTTCCCCAATGGGGTAAAGATGATCATGAGAAATGTTAAAGATCAGCCCAGAACTACACGGAAGAAGCCTGTTAATGATTTCAAGACAGTTGGGAACACAGTTAGCAAGCAAAACATTGGTAACACATTGGTAACACGCTATGCCACAGTAGACTGAAATCCTGAAGCACCCGCAAGGTCCTCCTGCCCAAGAAGGCCCGCCTGGCTCGTCTTAAGTTTGACAATGAACATAAAAATGATTCAGAAAAGGCTTTGGCGAAAGTGCTGGCACTGCTGTGAGACCAAAATGGACTCCTGTGTTTGGAGGGAGAGAAATGCTGACTATGAGCCCAAGAACATCATGTCTACAGAGAAGCACAGTGTTGGAAACATTCTGCTTTAGGGCTTTTTCTCTGCTACAGGTATACAGGATGACTTCACCGCATTGAGGGGCTGAGGGACGGGCCCATGTACCGTAAAATCTTGGACGAGAACCTCCTCCCCTTAACTAGGTCACTGAAGATGGGTCATGGATGAGCCTTTAACATGACAAAGACGCAAAACATATTGCCAAGACAACCAAATAGTGGCTTAAGGAGAAGCACATTAAATGTCCTAGCCAGTCTCTAGACCCTAGTCCTATAGAACCTCTGTGAAGGAGGCTAAAACTCCAATTTGCTGAGCGACAGCCAAGAAACCTTAAAGATTGACAGAGGAGTGGACTAAATGTATCCGGACACATGTGCAAACCTGGTGACCAACTATCAGAAATGTCTGACCTCTGTGCTTGCCAACAAGGGTTTCTCCACAAAGTACAAAGTTATGTTTTGCTTGGGGATCAAATACTTATTTCACTGACTGAAATGCAAATCAATTTATAACCTTTATATAACATTTTTTTCCCCTGATTTTTTTTAATATTCTGTGTCTATCAGTTAAAATAAACCCACCATAAAAATTATAGACCCTTCATTTGTTTGTAAGTAGGCAAACTTACAAAATCAGCAGGGGATCAAATACTTATTTCCCTCACTGTATTTAGGCATTACTCTGATTTTCTCTCTTTCTTCATCAGATGGAGTTTCTATCACATTGTTTCAGTGTCTATTTGGCCTCATCATCACTGCTGAGAGTTGCCAGCTGAATTAGTTCATAAGGCGTAGAAATGTTTAATTGAAAAACGCCGCGAGAGGCATTCAGCAATAATGAAAACGACAAATGTGCCATCTGCCTGAAACAGACGAAGAATTCAACATAAAACACACGGCCAGAGTAATAAAGTACAGAAACAAAATGACACTTTGTGACATTAAAATACATGCTAATGGCAACGCTGAGGTTAATGTAATCGTTTTGCCTATGATAAATCATTGTGAAGGGGTAATGAATGATTGACAGGCAGTCGTTCATACCCTCGGGACAGTCAACTCAATATCTTCAAACACGGAGACCTGATAAACAAGAATGTCACGGTTGTTTCTCTGTTACACACAACGGCAAAACACAATATTCAGCAAGTACATTACAATTCAGAATTATTAAGTACTCACGCCAATTCAGAATTATTAAGTACTCACGCCAATTCAGAATTATTTTATGAGGCGGTTCATTCATGAATTCGTATCATCTGATTTCTTAAAGGAACAGTTCACCTTATAATTGAACATTCTGTCATCATTTACTCACCCATGTCATTTTAAACCTGTGATTTTCTTTCTTCTGCAAAACACGAAAGAAAATATTCCGAAAAATGTTGGTAGCCAAAAACCGTTGGTCCCCATTGACTTCTATCGTATGGACACAAAATCAATGCAAGTCAGTTTTTGGTTACCGACATTTTTCAAAATATCTTCTTTTGTGTTCTGCAGAAGAAATAAAGTCATACAGGTTTGAAATGATAAGAGGACGTGACAGAATTTTCCTTCGAGTTTTATTACGGCCTGCTTTTGAGTGAGTGACGGTTTAGGTTTAGGGGTGGCGCTTTTTATTGCGTTATTTTTTCGACAACAATTGTACAAATGAAGAATAATCCAAATTATAAAATAATTATAAAATCTTGTAAGATCAGGTTGGTAAATAAACATTAGCCGTTGTCACTATTGGGCCATTTAAGCATCAAATAAACATATACGCCTCAAAAAACAACATGAAGAACTCGACATTAACAATAAATGTACTTAAAGATAAAAAATTAAATGTAATTGTCATGAATTTTTGTTTATAGGTGAACTTTCATTTTAAAACCGGTTTCTAGCACTGCCATTGGTCAACAAAAACAAAGAAACACTAAACAAAAATAAGTGTGAATTTGGGGCAGGGCTTATGTCAGGTCCATTTAATGTTTAAACTTTCCCAAATCAATCAATATACAAATGACTATTGCTTTAACATAATAGGCTGGGATAAATGATCAATTTTGAACTCTTTAAGATCTTTAAAGTCATATTGCACATAGCAAAACATCAGCACAACTGACAAAGTCAGCAACAAAAAAAAGATAAACATTATTTTAAAGTGCAATCTATCATTTGTAGTGTATTGCAGTATCTACTGAATCATTTGAATCATAAATTGCACTCACACTTCCTGAGTTTCTCTAGGTTAAAGCGAACGCAGCATCCTGCTGTAATCTTCAGCTTTGAAGCTTGTGAACGGCGCGTCGATGGGGGGGTTCAGGCAAGCCCTAGCACCTCCTCAACATGTGGTGAGGGGCATTTATCCTCCCCTGCCCCCTCAATGCTTGAATAAGTCATACAGATGGGGGATGGGAGCGTACCTGAGACCCCTGACAACACCCAAACTCCCCTCAGAGCAAGAATTTCTGAACTACACCCTCTGTTTGTCAAACGCGATGAAGAAGAAATACTATCACTAAACAAACTGAGAAGTCTTTCCAAACCTGTATGACTTTGTGAGAACACAAAAGATGTTTTGCAGAACATTGGTAACCGAACAACACAATCTCCGTTGACTTCCATTGTACGAAGAACACTAAACCACTGAGACATTTCTCAAAATATCTTCTTTCGTGTTGCACTGGAGAAAGAGTCATACTTGTTTTAACCGACATGAGGGTAAATAAAGGATCACAGTATTTTTTTTTGTTGGGTGAACTATCCCTTTAAAACATTTTCCAGATGACCAAGTTTGGTTCGCAAGGAAAGAGATGCCGGTCTTCTCCGCCTTATACTATAATAGTACAGATCACAGCTCGTTTTGTATCATAGACAAAACAACACATGAAAATATAGTTACGGGACATTTTTATACAGTCACTTAAGACACTGATACAGCGGCAACAAACAATTTTTTTTCAAATGTGTTTCTTACTCCTGCAAAAAATGACGAAAAAGATAAAGGCATTTTATTTTAGACTTGGATCTATTTTCTGGTTTTTACGCAGTTTATACTTTTAGGATTAAATCTCTAAAAAGTTCAGTATTCAAATACTAACCGCCAGTGTCCATGTCCTGTCATATTTGCATACTGAACTGGTCTGTTTTTTTAATCTATTGTTGCTCCACACACACTAAACCCTTCTTTAAAGACCAGTTTAAAAACTAGTAATACACAAATGAACATGAATGTTTTAAAGTTTACAACAAAAACGGTGCTATAACTATTAAAACATGCAAGTCAACTTGAAGGCATGCATCATCCCTCTTCTAAAAGCCAAACCAACCAGTCTGCAGTGTTTACCTGTGGCTTCGCTTGAGAGAAGCAGAGGGGGTTTAACTTGTCAAACGGTCAATAAACCGCAGGGAAAACGACACACAACAAGACTCATAACGCTTATGATGGTATCCTAAAGTATTGTGATAAATGGCAAAGTATGAATGATAACTATACTTATGGTCCATACTATTTACATGATACCCCAAGGGTACTTTAAAGAATGCTGAGGTATTACTATGGTAAATCTGGGTCAAACTACTCACCAAGTCTGTTTGTGCTTGTAGACGAAACACTTTGAGGCAGAGAACAACATTTTTGCTGTTGAAGTCAAAAGCAGAAGGGTTTTCCTACACTGTGAATCTGGCTGATGGGGTCAAATGTGAAGTTTGGTAAATTACAGTTTATTGCTGGTTCAGCTGATATTTTCTCTTCTCCGACAGCTGTTGTTTTTGAGAATAGTGCTGCGAGGAGCGTGTGAAGTATAAACAGATCGGGAGGTTTTTAAGGTTCACAGGTCATGTGCGTTGATTCACAAATGGTGCCGGAATGAAGCATGAAAAATCACCAAAACTGTAAAATATTGTGTTCAAATTCAGTCATTTTTTTATTCATTTTAATTGTAAAGTTGTAACATATCTACAAAAATGTGGGTAAACTATAAACGTGTCCTATGGTGTGACAGCAAAAATGTATATTTGAAGAGTTTGGTTCCAAAATGAGATAACTCAAAAAATCATGTTTTTTTATTGTGCATTCCAATTAATATCAATCAAACTGTAGTTGGTTTGTTTTGATTAAAGCCATAATAACAAACAAAAAAACAGCTAACTAACACAATAAAAACATGACAGTATAATAAAAAACATGATTGAAGTTATCTCATTTTGGAACCAAACTCTTCATTTATAAGTATAATTTTAAAAAGCAAAAGTTTGCGTTCACATAACACAAATCTGTGTAATGTGCATATTAATTTTGTATTTATATATACAAAATTTTGTATTTATTTATATTTACCAATAATTTTAATTATATATACATTTTTATTTTTTGAAATTTTTATTTTTATATTTTTCTTAAATAGGATATGCATGTATGTGTATGTTTTTATAAATATGAAATTAATATGCACAGTACACCGACATATATTATGTAAACACAAACTTTTATTCTGGATGCGATCAATCGTTTGACAGCCCTATTTTTTTTTGTTACGTCGCACCATAGGACACACGTATAATATATTTGCCAACTATCCATGTAAATTCAGAAATAAAAACCATTTTAGAATTAAAAGCTGATTTCAGAACTAAAAAGCTCCAAATGCTGTATTGTGTTAAAGTTTCTCCTGTGAAAAACACACAAAAACAAGTCTTTAATTCCTCTAGTTAGCTGTCTCTCACAACGCCATTCAGGGATTACATACACTTCAGTTCCAGGACAACAAATGACAAACCAAACTTTCTAAAAAGAAGGATTAAAACTGATCCAACAACAGGCCAAAGAACATTTCCACCTCGGGGAAACATTGTCGTTCGGTCGCCCATGTTTCTCTGATTCCCGTGTGACACGCAAAGAACAGATTAAGCAAATCCAGCAAACATTTTCACGACATCATTCTCTCCCGTGTGGAAGCCTCCAGCAAACCCACGGGGTCTTCTCCCCCCCTCACCCTCATGCGGTGCAGTCAGGCGTGACGAGACGGGACACAAAGCCGGGCTGAAATGAGTTTACTCGCTGCCACCGCGGCCCTTTAATTTCCACCCGACTGTGGTACAATAACCCCCTGTTCTCTCCAAACCATGACGGTGCGGAAAGATCAGGAAAACCTAACCGCGTGGCATCTGTCTGACTAAACCATCTGTGTTTTAGTTACACATCATAGCCGGCCACTTCAAAACCGCCGCTGAGATAAAGACCCTTCAGTTATATCACTCATCAAAACTGACGGGGTATGAATGATGTTTCTGATGCATTCTGGGTAAACAGACCACTTGAACAGGTAACATAGTGACTGCTCGAAAACTTACAAAGACCTAGACAGCATAGCAACATAAACAAGACACAGATAAGAGAATAAAAGTCAGTCGTCCTCCATCACAGCACTAAAGTATGCCCGGCATGACCACCAGAGCCATAAAACTCTTAAAGATCTGTTTGCTGGAAAACAATCACTAGAGCCCTTTAAACCAACACAGAACAGGGAATTAACACAGATAAGTGCAGGAAATACAACCCGGTGGAAATGAACATCAAAGCAGAAGGAAAGTGATCTTAAAGTGACACTTTTAATGATCAAAGTCCACGTGTCCCTTGAGAAAGAGCCAAACCATTTCAATCAGCCGGAGAAGAAATCTTGGGTATTAAACCTGTTTAGATCTCCACTCGTGCACAGAAGAATTAAACCTTTGTTAAGGTGATTGTTGGTTCCCATTAAATGGAGATTATGAAAGGAGAACAGCACCCTGATCAAAACAAAGTATTAGTTTCTCAAAGCTGATTGTTTCAGATAGGTCTGCTTTACACCGTCGTTGCAAACCGCCCACAATCGCCCGACATGTATTTTATTCGTACCTTTGTGAGGAAAAACCACTGATCTATATAAATGACTGGATTGCGCCTAGAACGCTAAACCAACGGCAGGAGGTGAAGCCACCGGAAGAGATCGTGCCGCCATCTTGGTATGCCCAACTGACAGAGAGCCATTGACATACAGTCATCTAAAATAGCCGTTTTTCAGCTTATTAGGCGTGCGATAAGTTTTTAGTTTACATGCGTGTTTAAATTAATTGTTACTTCTGATATTTTTTCCAATGTTTATTTTATTTTGGGCAGAATAGCGACGTATATACATCAATGAATGTGAGTGTGTATTGCACACTGTGCAAAAAACATTTGTTTTCTGAATTTTTGCTGTGGACACATGTACGGTTTATTTGCCAACAACTTAAATGCTTTACTATGACACTTAATAAATACTATAATGTTTCTTTGACAGCTACATGTTACTATTTATTTCGTTAACCCATGTGACAAAATAAATACTGTAGTTTACTTTAGCATTTACCATAGTAAACTATAGTGAGTTGTGTGTTATAGTAATTACTACAGTTTGTTAATGTATACTACAATATTGTCTGTACTGAATGTTACCACAGTAAATATTGATGTTTACTACTACAATTTATCAATTAACTATAGTTTTTCAGAATTTTACAACGGTAAATAATACTAAAGTAAAGTAGGTTTTCATGTAGGAAAGATCTGATAATAAACCCTCAATAGGAATAATATAATGTCACAACAGTTCAGTGCACTGCAACTTTCTTTTCTGGCCAACAAACACAAAATCTTATGTGCCTTTACCAAAATTTACTTTTTAAAATAAAGTTAACCTCAAAAACATACACCGCAGTAAAGTGACATCTAGCTCCGCTGGTTATATAAATATTATTATTATTATTACTATATAGTTATATGAGCGAACTAGTCCAAAAGTCTGTGATAATGTGTCTGAGCATTATGCAAGATCTCACAGCTGCGTCCACCAGCTCTGACCTCCTGTCCCGCTCGACTCGGATCATTTCCATCTGTATACCGGCAGATGAGAGATTCCTCCTGCCTTCCTTTTCTCAGTCCATTCACAAGCGCTCAAAGCAAATGAATTCAGGCTGTCTAAAGTCCTTCACACCAGGACAGACTCAGAGGGGGGCTCTCCTTGACTCTGACCGACTTTAACACATTTGCAATTCATCATCTTTCTCACACATCCACACAATAGCAGCCGCAAAAAGCTTTGTCATTATAACGTCGCGTGCACGCTTTATTTACAGTGTCTGACACCCGGAGAAAAGCCGCGTTTGTGTGTCGATCTGCTGTTATTAACTACCAGCTCCATTAGCATTTAACACCGCAGGTGGACGACAATAACAATGTCTTAAGTGATCTTTGTTCTTACAGGACACTTCTAATAAAATGCTTCAGGGCATGTCTGCGCAAACGGAAAAGCAACATTTGGCATTAAGATGAGCAAGTGGTTTGCAAGCTGCAAAACGTTTTGCAAATATAAAGTTCTGTCACAGGTCAAAATAACCAATACTAATGGAATTTATTGGGAAGGATTTCAATACAAAACAATTGGACCTTTAAGGACACATCATTCCCAAAAGGACTGTAAGGTTCCTGAAAACATCAGATGACAACGCAGAACATTCAAGGAACTTAAAGTAAAGCTTTCATGTTTTTAAAACTTCTGCAGTTCATGTCCCTAACTATTCAGAAGCAAAACAATAGCAATGCAACGCTAGAATAAAAATCATAAATATTACACAGTATCCTATAGGATTTGACACTTTTTTGACATGACTTCCACATTTGGGAAAAAAATTGAAATGATTTAATCATTCCTATAAATATATTGACTATAGATATTTCCATTAATTTTCCAGGAATTATACTATGTTATGCAAGCTTACATATGTTCTGATAAGAGCTAAAAATATGCCATATTTCTTTAGATTTTATTTACTATAGATACATTTACATTTAGTCATTTAGCAGATGCTTTTATATATATACAAACCCTGACACAAAGCATGAGAACACGGACTCTGACATCAAACCTCGATATCAGACGTGAACCGACTTTACACATCAATATATCCTCAACCATAAAGTGTCTAGGTCAGCGGTTCTCAAACTTTTTCGTTGTAGGGCCCCCTCTTTGTACTGCGCATCGCTTTGCGCCCCCCAAATAAAGACTTATAATCTTAAACGTAGAATTTGAATTAAACCAAAAGCATATTCAGTTATACAATGCTGGAACGTCAATTCTTTTGGTTGGTGGTCTAATTTGTCTGATGTTTGATCGCATAAAATTTAAGATAAATTCTTCAACATCTGTGGCCCCCCTGGATCCATCTTGGGGCTCCCCAGTTTGAGAACCACTGGCCTAGAATAACTTCATACCGACCATTTCAGTCAACATTTAGAGCTAGAATAATGTTTTGCCAATGCAAAGACTGTATCACACCAATAAAGCTTTGGATGTTCAGAAAGAGCCGAAGTCTGAGAGTCAGAAAGTAAGACAGCTGTGTTCAGACATGGGAAACCCTCTACAGATCTTAAGACGCTTTGAAGCTGGAAAACTGCAGAACTCAAGCCACAAGCATCCACACAAAGCAACAGAAGCCTTGAGTGTCGCCACACCTCACCAACGCACAAATGTCTTACCTTCCCAGGGGGGTGATCCGCTGAACCAATGACATGCGTCCGCTCTAAAATCTCACGTTTCCTCCAGCAGCGTTCACATGCTGCTTTAAACTCCACAACAAACTGACTCCCACGTGAACGCAGGGCAACCGAGGCAGCTCGGGACGGGGGGCTGTGTTGTTCAGCGATCTCCACCCTCCTTCTCTCTCTCCTTACACTTTCTCGACCTCTTTCCCCTTCCCCCTTTTCTCCCGTCTCACAGTCACTCTGAGATTGGGAGCAGGAATGCGTGTGCTTCTCCTTCGGCTCTGTGCCTCTTGTCTGATCCAGCGAAGAGCATTGCATTTACACAAGCGCTCAAACCCGCCTCTCACAAACACAGGCTCCGCCCATTTGTCACACCTTTGCCAGAGAGCTCCGCCCCCTCAGGGCAACTTCTCCCACATACTCCTGCCGAGCAAAATCTCCGTGTTTGTCAAGAACATGTCCAAGTTATATTTCGCACTGAAATCTAAACAGAAAGATACACATTTGTATTTGGCAAAAAGAAAATTACATTTAATCATTAGCAGACGTGATTTGAAGAACGAAGAATCGTACAGGATCTGACAATAACATTGTTAATATACAAAATAGAACAAATAAATAGAAGAAAAATGTTTTTATATCATTCCCAAAATCTCAGTCATGTACAAAATATAAGGAATTAAATATCTGTCCATCTGGATAATAAATAAACAGATCACACACTAACTTGTGTAGTCCTAAAGTCTATAAACAAGATTTTACCCAACACGATGTGAGGATGTGACAGAGGAGTGTGTATCTGTGGGTTTTTGCTGAAGATAGAGGTGTGATTGGTGGGAAGGCAGCAGTGTTGTTGTCATAGCACCAGAGCTGTGGGCGGAGCGAGAGACGCAGACGTAAATGGTGACGGCCCTGGCTTAATTCATTCACCACACACACACACATGCACTTCGCATAGGTATTCTGCAGTGCCCGGCAGCGGGCACACGCAAGCTACTCCGTCACTCTGATCACGTGACCCGTGAGCTGCTTTGCATACGCAGCAGTGCAGACGCCCGAGGGTCAGACTGAGAACAGAACAGGCTGATATAACCCGGAGACGGGTGCTGCGGCTCAGAGCAGAACCCCACGTCTAGACGACTGTGATTAAACAACCTAAAATAAGAAGCGCAACATCATGGTCAGTCTGATGGCATGTCAAAATGACAACACTGCCGGCCAGAGCTGTGACCCCGCATCCATCCAACCTAGACAAACTTAACTGCTGGACTCTCTCTCCCCAATAAAACAGAGAGAAAGAGAGAAAGAAATGAGGATAAGAGACAACAAGAGAAAAATAAAGATAACAGAGAAACTGAGAGAAAAAAGCAAGATATGTACAGGGAGAGAAAGAAACAAAGATAGAAAAAAACACTAACCCTCTCTCTCTTTCTCTCAACAGGTAGTGTTCTGGCTTTTGTGGAAACTAGTAACTTGGTTTTAGCACCTATTGTATTATTGCTCCTGTATGACATACCGCTTTATTGCTCCCTGAACTCTCTGTAAGTCGCTTTGGATAAAAGCGTCTGCTAAATGACTAAATGTAAATGGACTGAAAGAGAAAGACAGAATGACAGATAGACATAAAACAGACAGACAGAAATATTAAAATAAAAGAATAAATAAAAGAAAGAAAGAGAGAGAGAGAGAGAGAGAGAGAGAGAGAGAGAGAGAGAGAGAGAGAGAGAGAGAAAGAAAGAAAGAAAGAAAGAAAGAAAGAAAGAAAGAAAGAAAGAAAGAAAGAAAAAGAAAAAGAAAAAGAAAAAGAAAAAGAAAAAGAAAAAGAAAAAGAAAAAGAAAGAAAGAAAGAAAGAAAGAAAGAAAGAAAGAAAAGGCAAAATTAGAGAAACATAGACATAAAACATTAGCAAAACAAATTTCTCTCTATTTTTAAAATACTTGTTTTATTTCAAACATTCTTGAGCAGCCCTACAACATTTCTCCCATATTCCAAATGAAAATATTTTTAATTTGCATTCATTTGAAACAGGACAATTGGGTCAAAATAACAAGGAATATGCAATGTCTGCAGAACTTAAAATACTGCAAAGAAAATAAGTTCATATTCATGTTTAAACATCATGTTTTACAAGTATTTTAAGATCAGTTCAAAGATAAATGAGCCTCATTTTGACGCATTCATGCGCCTTTGAATTCTCTGTCTTTCACATTGCTGTTTGGTGACTTTGAAGTTTGTTTCTGTTGAAATGCAATACACTGGACTCAAATGACCATAACACACACGGAAACGATGATTAAAGGCAAAACATTATTGGTTTCTTACTTTTTCTGTGGCTTTATTTCTGTAGTTTGTGTTGACAAGGTCATGGGTTTGAACCCCAGAAGTTGATTGAATGTAAGACCTGGACTGCACTGTAAACCAATTTGGATAAATGAAAGTCACACACGAATTTTGTGAAAACATGAAAGTCTGTGATTGTAAAATGTGTCTTCGTTTTATCTTAAAAGAGAAAATACAGTGTTATGAACGTCGGCTGAACGTCTGGGTTTTCTTCTCTGGGTCAGACGATCCAGATGTGTTTACAAAACCTGCTCTGAACCTATTAGAGCGCTGTACAATTGCTGGTTGTGTAGAAAAACCTCCGACAGTATCTAAATGACTCCTTCAAATCCCTAATAAATAGCAGGAATGTTGGCTTAGATGCCGAGGACCTCTCCATTCCTGTGATACGACAACAAGCAGAGGCCACTTTTACTGGCCGTACCGCAGTTCAATTTCGGCTTAAGAAGAAACAGAAATATTTATTACAGTCCTGTTCGACTCAATCTGAAACAACAAAGCCAAGAGGAGAGTTAGCTTCGGTGTTACGGAGCAGATGAAAGGGATTGGCCGGAGCGTTTTGGAGATCATTAGCGTAGATCCCCGGTAGACTCCATCACTAGATCTTCAACTTTCCCTACAATATTCATCAAAGGAGTCTGTCGGTCTGCATGCAAACCAGCCAGAACATGTCAACAGGCAGGCAACCTGGTTACGTTCATGTGTTGGCATGAAGACAGACTGACATTCTCCCACAGTCCTAATGAACATGACCGCACGCATTTGATGATGTCGTATGGCACCAGAGGCGTTTCATGGCGTCGCATGACTTGTGGGCAAGATGAGAGTTCTTCTGAGACAGATTGCACGAGCATTGAAGTATGCAGACAGAATCCTGTGGCATGGAAAAAATGTGAATCTTAAAGGAAAACTTGGCCAAAAAAAAGAAAATCGTAGTTATTAATTACACACCCGTATGCAAACCTGTGTGTGGTCATGTTTTCATGACTCTTTGTTCTGTTTACAAAATAAGATATTTTGAGAAATGTCTCGGTGGTTTTGTGTCCTTATAATGGAAGTCAATAGGGGTCAATGTTGTTTGGATACCATTCTTCAAAATATCTTCTTTTGTGTTCTGGAGAAGAAACAAAGTCATGCAGGTTTGGAATGATATGAGTATGAATAAATAATGGCAGAAATTTCATTTTTGTGTAAACGATTCTACACAGCATCATAAAATAAACAGGCTTGCTAAGACAGGCCAATTAAACTGTCCCACAAAAGCGATGATGCATCTCCACATTTTATGCCAAATGTCTGTGTGGCCTCACAAACCTTCTGGCGGTCTTCATCCTCCATAAAAATAAACCGATCGCAGCGAGAGTCCATGCAAATGTAAGTCAATGCCCAGACACATCCTTCAGGTAAACCATCCAACCACATGCACAACAACACCACAACGAAGAAAAATATTTCATCATCCGTTCTCCAATGAATTCTTCTACTACATTCCATGCATGCTTAAAACTAATTCATCTACATTTACATTTATGCATTCAGCACACACTTTTAACCAAAGTGACTTAGAGCGAATTCAACATATACATTTTAATCAGATCTGATATATTTTATCAGATGTGAGACAAGACTGTGGAGAGTTGGTTTACTGGTGCACTTTGCGGGGTTGCCAGATAGGCAACAAATCCAGCCCACTGGCCAAAAAAACTAGCCCAATAACCACACCCCAAAACATATTTGAACCAAAACTCGAAGAAAAAAAGATCACTACTAAAAATAATAACAGACGAAGCTATGCATCTCACACAATCTATTTGAAAATAATAAACTCACTGTGTTATTATAAACGATGAAAAACTATACAAATATGATAAAAGGCTATTTTAAAAACGACTACCAATGAACAAAATCTTCCACCTTTAATCTGTACAATAAAAAACAACCCACAGCAACATATTTCTGGGGGAAAAACAGCAGATCTGGCAACCCTGTCTCTGTGTCAGACATATCTCTCCAGCATCATGACACGTTCCCGTTCCCAGGATCATTTATCTCCTGTGCAATTAAACGCATCCTAAACCGCTGATGTATAGCAGCCCAAGTGTACTCCAAATGCCCAGGGTATCAGACGGCCTCTGTCAATTTTCCCACAATCCCCTGCAGCATCATTGGCAAACAGCGACATTATAATGAAAGCTGGGGACGCTGAGTCATTCACGGTCTCACAGCCGTGAGCTTGAGTCACCTCTATATGCACCCCCCATCTCCACACAATTCATCCTTCATATTTATAAGATTAAAATCCAGCTGTCTGAACCCGCCACACTGCGCTTTCACGTCTTTTATCTGCCAAGCTGATCCAGTAATCCTCCTTTGCATTTCAAGCAGCCTTTACTGGCAAAAATGAAGACGCATGGTCAATTATGCAGGACTAACTTCCCAACCGAAGGTCTAAGTGGAGATTAATCTTTTAACTCAGAAGTCAAAGCAATTACAGCTTTAAAACAGATCGATCCTGCATGACACATTTTAGGAAATGAAGAGATGCCGGCGCAGAGAGAAAGCGGGTGCTTCACACTTTAAGTTTCCATACAGCTCAACCAGAAATGATCGTTTTTTTCATCACTTTCACTCTCATGTCATTACAAACTTGTAGGACTTTCTTTGTACTGCAGAACACAAAAGAAGATATTTTGAATAATGTTGGTAACCGAACAATATTGGGCCTCATTTACTTACACTGTATGAACACAAAACCACCGAGACATTTCTCAAAATATCTTCTTTTGTGTTTCACAGAAAAGAGTCATATACAGGTTTCGGACTACATGAGGGTCAAAAATGCTGACGAAAAAAATATTTTTGGCTCAACTATCCCCTTCGCCTTTCTTTAATTCATACACAGAACTGTTACATTGTATAGTGTAATATGAGCGCAGGTGAATTGTAAAACCGCATTGTAAGTGTTGTGTCACTGCACATTGAGAAACATAATAAACGCATCTAACTGGGTCATCTAAGCCCCAAGTATCTAGGACAAGCCGACCATCAGGACTGTGCAGAATCCAACTTCACATGAATGTCCAAAATATCAGCGCAAAAACAGCCACAAAAAAAAAACAGTACAAGACTAAAGTACGATACAATGGGACGGTAATAAAACTGATGTTTGATTTTGTGATTACAGTCATAATGTTGGCTCAAAAAAACAAACAAACATCATATTTCAGAGATGGACAGTAGTTAACAGAACTTGAAGCGCTCTCGTGAACAACAACTATAACCATGATGTCTATGAGGAGGCCTGGAAATCTCTCGGATGTCACCTAAAATATCTTGATTTGTATTCCGAAGACGCAAGGAGGTCTTAAAACATGTGGAATGTCATGTGGGCGAGTAAAAAATAACATGAACCTTTCCTTTGACAAACGTTGCCACTCTCTTCTGTATTTTCCTGGGAATCCTGTGATTGCGCATACGCAGCTTTCATATCAACAAATAAAACATAATATATCCAAAACAAACCTCGCTGAACATTCAGAAACACACGAGCATGGGAATCCCAACACATCTGAACACAAACAATCAGATTACACAAAACATTTACCTAAAGTGACCCAAAACGACCGAATAAACAAACCGCTGTACAAAACAACGGGATGATATACGTTGAATATGTGTATTTGTGTTAGAGCATGAAGGGATCTGTTGTTCTCCACAGAACGTCTAAACAGCCCTCACAAGACACAGTGGGCTATAAGGCAGCCATTAAAGCAATAAAGATGAGTTATGCACAAAGAGAAGCATTTACAGCAACAA
Organism: Triplophysa rosa; assembly: GCF_024868665.1. Classification (NCBI taxonomy): domain Eukaryota; kingdom Metazoa; phylum Chordata; class Actinopteri; order Cypriniformes; family Nemacheilidae; genus Triplophysa; species Triplophysa rosa. Next base: position 19,305,319 of record NC_079903.1, on the reverse strand, counting down.
AAACATTCTTAAGCAGTTTGTATATCGCTCTCTCAAGTGTGGCCATCTCATCTGGACTCCCTCCATGCAAAGTAGAAAGTCCATCAACTTAATTTAAGCTTGGACTCAAGCCGCTGTTTAACCTCGGAAATTATCGTTTCATTTCCTGAGCAAACAACTGCGTTACAGCGCACGAGACGGTCATTTACCCGCAGCAGCGATTAGAGAAAGTAAATGCAGGATACACTGGATTTGGGTGCGATGGTGGGGTGCCGGGGACCAGTTATTTTGCAGCTGTCAAGCTCACATGAATCAGACCCAAACACGAGCAACAATAGTCTCTGTACAGTGTTTATACATCACACGCACACTTAAAGTCGGACCTCATGTTACACCCTCAGAATTTTTGCTGACAAGTCGACACATTACAACCGTTTGTGTGGTGGTGAATCCAGATCCCCTTATTATAAACAAACACAAAACAAGAATGTCAGCAAAAAACAGTGCCGCGTTTATTCTAAGTTGTCTTCAGAATGAATGCACGATTCTGCGGACGTGGGTACGACATGAATAATTCACAGTGGGAAGATATCAAATATGCATATTTGGAGGACTGCCGTGTTTTATCATATCTCGGGGAAGAACGCCGGGATCTGTACAAACACTCGTGCTATTAATACAAAGGTCAGACAACAGCCAAACTCAAAAGAGACACGACGCCTTGAATAATGTCCGTTTACAAAGAAGATCTATGACAGCTGGAACGTACCATTAGACAGGGGTGACTGGTAGCCTTTAAAACAATGTTAATTTAATTAGCACATTAGCTTAAGCCAGAATCTAAATAACATGAGGCCTATTTTATATATTTCAAGTTCAGGGGTAACACTGAAGAAGAACATATAACATCACATTCACAACACTTAAATTCTTAGTTACCCAAGCAGATCCTTGTTAACACTGGATTGATTGAGAGAGAGAGAGAGAGAGATCTGGTGGTCTCTTTACCCTGCGTGGAGAGACATCAAGCCACAATTGAAAGGTCTTTAACTAGACTCTCGCTGTTGTCATCTAACCTCGCTCATACACCCACTGAAAGCTCTGAGGTTTTCAAATGTTGGTCAAGACTGTTTCTATTTTCTGCCGTGTTTTTCACTCTCTGAATTTCAGCGATCAACCAGCTGCTGAAAGAACTGCTTGATGCTTTAAAGGTGTCATGAACTGGCCTTTTTTATTGTTTCATACTATTGTATAAGGTCTACTTATGACGTTCGCGGGTTTTTACATTAAAAAAACATCAAAATCAATAAGTAATAGGCTATTTTCTACCCGGGTTTTGAGGCCGGCTCGACAAACGCTCGGTTTTAATGGGCGTGCCGCATTGAAGACTTGGAAGTAAACGCCCACTGCTATGATTGGATAGCAGTTTGTGTAGTAAACTTAGTTGGAGCCATCTGTGAATTTGGTTGGACACGTAACGTTAGGTTACACATTATCAGGACATATCAAGCGATCTATAACAAAGCAATAGTGACGCAACTATGTTTTACCATTCCTATTGGATCCAATATTGACGGCACAGCACTGCTTTTTCATTTTAGTCTCTCCGCAAATCCAGCGTCGACCTGGGCCTTGTTCACAAAAGGAATCCGCGTTGAAACGTCTTTAAAAATAAACTTCAACCACGCATTACTAATGTCGGAATCCGAAGGAAGGTTAAGCAGCGACTTTGTTCTTCCACAACCAGGCACTGCACAATATTATGCGATCTTTAACAGCATGTTTATTGCGTGCGGGGCTAGAGAAGTAGTCGTTGATATTCTTCTGTGGCGGCGGTGTTCAACCTGTCTATAGATAGGTGCATTCCAGAACATGCCGTTCGCTGGGCCTGGTGTCAATAACAGTTGTTATTTCAGTAACAAGAGCGTTTTCAGGTCTGACACTTACAGGATGTTCACATGAATACGATTCCCTCTTATATAACAAAAGCTCGGGTTAAAATTGATGTCTTAATTCATGACACCTTTAATGGAAAAACAAATAATCTAGGGTTGGGAATCGAAAATCAATTCCAATTTGGAATCGGAATCGAAAGGCTAGGAATCGGATCGGAATCGAAAGGAATAGGAATCGGATACTTGAGATTAAAATTCCTGTATGCATATTTTCAGAAAAGTACATGCGTTGCATGATCTGCTGATATCTCAATAAAAGCCCTTACGAAAATTATCGATATTTTTTACTATAGTGAGCATAGTTAGCTATAGAATTTGCATTAAAGCACAGGAATCACAAATTAACCATAGTTGCATTATAGTAACTGCAGTTTAACCATGATGTAGTTCAACTATGATAATACAAATTGTAATAAATCAGAAAAGGTGTGTTTCTATGTGTAAATATACACAAAACGGTGCTCATAAATATATAAATATATTTTGCAAACAAGTCAATAAGCACGCTAAATGACCCTACAGGTTGATATCTAAATGTTTTACTTCAACTGTGGAATCGAAACTGGGAATCGATAAGAATCGAAATCAATAAGCACAATTGGAATTGGAATCGATAAAATTGAAACAATTCCCAACCTTAAAACAATCAAAAATTGCAACTGACCGGTCCGAGCTTAGTGCTTCCAGGTCACCGATGCCCAATAGAGCTTAAACTTAAATAATATAACTTGACTTATTGGCAGAAATAAAGACTATTGTTTTACAGAAAATAATTATTTTACAAAATAACTATAAACAGACAGACCACATGTAAAATTAAATGAGTATATAGAAACTACCCTTACAGTAAAAAAATAAAATCAAACTCACGTTTTTTAACAAGCCGCCACATTTGATCCCAAAGGTTTCACATGAAAATGTTCATAAGCCACATGTGAAATTTATGTTGCTTTTTTATAACAAAATCTCAAAATGACCAAATAAACCAGGGTCAGTCCACTGCCAACAGTGAGAGCTAAAATTAAAGTTCCATTCCTCTACTCAGCAGTCAAGTTTTTTAAAAACCTTACACGTGCCATCTCAAACGATCTTAGCCATTCGATCATTTTATGCAAATGCTCCCAGAAATGCATTTTTAATGATGAGTGATGTGGTGCAGGTCTCCATGTGGCACACACTCGCAGCATCACTGCACCAGATGCCAGACAGCAGGGGTCAGACCATCAGACACACCAAGAGAAGCCAATCCCTCCACATTTACTCAAGAGAAAACCTTAAATGACGCGAGCAGTGATGGATGTGTTAAGGCTCTGCCCGCATGAGAGCCGTACGGTGGGATGTATGGACAGGGTCAGACAGACGATGCCATTGGCATTGAGTAAATATCCTGCAGTGACATGCAAAACGCCTGATGAATGTCTAACCCGAGTGATGCTCATTGAAACGTCTCAGAATAAAACGCAACAAATATACGAGAACACCTAGCTGGGACATTAACAGCCGCGTAAAAGCCACATGTGGCGTACGCGGTTCATGTCTGAGCACACAAATAAACAAACGCAATTACGACTCAATGAACATTTGGCGTCCGGCACGTGTCCCCCGTGATGCCGCAGTCACGCGCATTGGTTCTTATCGTTTTACCTTTAACGCCAAATACATTTATTTATAAACGCGCGTTACGCACACTCACCTGTCATTATTGCGCACGGTCTCCTCTCCGTGGATTGAATGAAGGTGGTGTGGAACATCACGGATTCAACGGGTATAACCGCTCAGACGCGACGCTCAGCGCGCCCTCGCGGCTGAAGGAAGCGGGCGCGTGCGAGCGAGCGAGCGCGGTGCCCATGGAGACGAGCAAGCAGATCCCAGCACGCACTTGTTGGAATAAATCTGATTGGTGAAGCACAAGATGACAAGAGAAAATGCATATTTTTTACTAGTGTTAACATAGAATGCATTTAAACTATGTTTAAGACGTTCATTATTTATTATTATTTGTATTGCTAATGATATTTTAATAATTAAAAAATAGTAGTATTTTCTTCTTAATAACAATGTAACGTTAGGCTAATAATTACTATTTAGAAGATTCGTCTTCTATTTTAGATTCTTAATATTGCACATTCTCTGGGCATCTTGTTCACAGGACTGAACGAGATCACAGGTCTGCTGGAAACTGTCCTTCACTATACTGTCTAGCTCGAAAAAAAAGTTTTAAGTTCTGCAAAAATATAAAAACTATTTTCACTGAAATGCGTCTGAACTTCTAAATCATACTGTATAAAAAGAACCAAAATAAAAATGTAAATAAAAAACACAGATAAAAACAAATAGCTGTACCTACCTCAAGTGTATTAAGTTAAATAATACATTAAATTAAAAGCGTTACCTAATATCACTCTTAATATTTTATGTTCAGATGTGTGTTATTTCACCTAACGTGTTGAAGACATTTTCCGTTTACTTTACTGACAAGATAAGCTCTATGGATCTTGACAAAGAGGCGCCCTCTGTTGAGACAAGACAGTACTGCATGCTGAACACATCAAGTCACTTAAAAAAAAAAAAACACTTGTGTGTTCACATTTACTATTTTTTATTGTAGCTAGTTAATATAAACCATTTACACGGATGAAAACAAGAATGCGATTGGTAAAAAAATAGTCTCGTAAAATTAAACGCCCAAAGAAGCTCTACTGCAGAATGATGCATGTATCTCACAGATCAACAGAAATGTTATTTTTTCATCATTTACATCTTTGAAAGGGTACAGAAGTGTCAAACAATACCTCTTAATATACACAACAGAAAATGAGCCGAACATTTTCCAGAGGTTATTTCTTACAGGTGTAAAAGTCTTACAGTGTGCAAACTGGGCTATTTACATTCAGCATGTGAAACTCTCACTCTTTGCACATTAGAGTTCATGTTGTGAAAGGTCATGCCCCTTGACTTTCACACAGAAAAAGGAAGAATTAAATCAGAATCAATATATTTTGTTGTGAAAATGTCATCACTGTATGACCAGCGCTTCAGTCTTTCTTTTTCCGAAAAGCATTAAACGTGTAGACAGCACCATCACATGTATTCTGAACTCAGATGTGAACTTCAGCGTCCGGGTCTTTCACGTGTACGGCTCTCGTTCTCCACAGGAGACAGCGTGTCCTGTATTCTTCTGGTTCTACGTGCATCCAGCAGACCAAATTAAAAGACGCAAATTCAGTTCCCAAAGTGTCCTCGACCACGATGGCCACCCCTGCTCCACCCTCCCCGATGGAACGGTGGCTCAAACCTCTCCGGCCCCTTTTCTGGTCCATGGTCTCGCCGGTTATTCCAGTTTGGTTCCTCGTCCCAGCGATCTCCTGGTCTGGGTCCCCTGGGCGGCCCACGAGGAGGGAATCTTTCTCTGGGAGGGGGGAATCATTTACTGTAGGGGTCATCGTGGGCATCCGCAATCTCCCAGCAGGACGTTCTCCATACATGGGGTTGGGGCCTCGTGGAGGCATCATCTGAGTGGGCACATTTGGAGGCGGCATGTTGGGACGGGGCATGTCATTGGGGAAGGGGGGCATGAATGGTGGGCGGGGTCCCACTGGGGGATGTGGCAGTAGGGGTCCGGGACCCAGAAGGCTCCTGGGAGGACTCAGCGGTGGACCTCCCGTCAGGTCCGTGTGAGCTATGGGGCCCTCGAGTAGGTTTTTCGAAGGGTATAACACCGGGTTTTCTGATTTTTTTGGGGGGGGAAACAAAACAATGTTAGATACAAAAGACTTTAAATGGCATCAATCATATCAAAGCTGATCAGCTTTACCTGTGATGGTAGAAGGTGAACCTGCGGTGTTCATAGGGCTCACTGGGCTGGCAAAAACATTTGTAATAAACATCAGCGTATTGTTCATGCCTGACCTGTCCTGACTCTAACAGCCGTTTTGTCAAATATGGAAATATTTGTTTTTCCACATTTCAGAATAATAGTACTTATCAAAACTACACAAGCGTTCAGGAGGAGAGGTCTGTGGTTGTACCTGCAGGCATCTTTGCGGGGTTGAATCCTGGAGGTGGGAACGCTAGAAGAGGAGCTCCTGTGATCATGGCAGGAGGAGGTAGTCTCATGTTAGGAGGAGGTCCCGGCGGGATGTTCCCAGAGGCCACAGGCTGAACTGTGGGACTCTACCATACAGAGAGGAAACAGAAGAGGAGTTACAAAAGCAACACACTTACTAAACTAAACATTTCCAAGATGAACAAAGACATGAAAGGCTATGAGAAACTGGAAAGATTTTTATCATTATGGCAGGGGAGGCAAAGTTTGTTTCTGCTTTATCTATTTTATCAGAAAAATCACAGATACATCAATTTAGCACAAGTACAAAATAATATTTAGATAACACCATTTCAATTGCACCTTAAAATTAAGACTTCAAACCGAGGTTGCCGATAAGCTGAAGATATTTTAAAGCATTAACATAAAAATATTTCATCTGATCTGACAGTTCTGGAGATTTAACTTTCTGCATAATTCTGCTCCTTAATGCTGTTGGTTGTGGTCGAGAGGCACAAGGTAGTCAGTAAAGATTTGACATAAAAATCCATTCCTTTCCGTTTCGGGTTTTCTTTTTAAACAACCGATATTGCAAGAACAGACCGGTGTGTATCAAACAAATGAGTGAATATGTGTAGACTTTCCAAACAGAATCCCTCTGTCTCCAAAAGAAATACATTCAGATTATTTCACAAAATACTGCTTGTAGATACCCAGTTGCTAATGTGCCATAATATCGCTAATAATAATCCATTTTGGAAAAAATGCATGTGACAAATGCATGAACGAATATCGACGTAGACTTCGTATATAAGCAGTGATGCTACTAACCTGGAAAACTTCCAGAGGAAAAATTATGTAATCCTTTGTAACAACCCCACTGAAATTGTCATTTTGGGTAGAATATGGTCTGTGACATGAGAGGCACAAAGGGGGAACCAAACGTTTAAGCAAAAAACACTTGTTCACACGTGGTCATCTTCCAAAATAATCATAAAAATCATAAAACATTAACAGCTATTATAAACTAATACAATGTATTTATTTTAGATAAAGGCCCAAAATGTAACGCACCATACTGCATCATAAATCATATTGTAGTTTACAAACGAATAAAAGCTAGTTCAATGCAATTCACGTATGACAAGTTGTGTCAATATGTCCTGTGAGATACATGGTAAAGTATTAAAAAACAAAGTTGAACATATTAGTTGTGCTTGAGGCATGTGCAAAACATGAGATTAGGCGTTTGTGGCTCCTATAAACAAAAAAGGCACTAAAGCTGTAAAGTCTTAATCTATTGAAAATTAAACACTTGACTTGTCTTGCACCGCACCCAGCCTTTCAAATGTAGGCTACAAATGAACATTACACCCCTTGATTACAACACCTGGGGTGGTAACAGGGATAAAATCAAACATGTCTATGGCCCGGTTTCACAGACACGGTTTAGCTTAATCCAGGACTGTGCCTTAGTTGAATTAAGATATTTATGTCGCTTTTATAAAAATACCTTAGAGGAATACATTACTGGTGTGCATCTTGAGGCAAAACATTGGCACTGATATACTTTAAGATATTTCTGGGCAAGTTATATTCAATTAAGACAGGTCAAACATTCATTTTAGTCTGAGACTAGCCTTAAGCCTTGTTTGTGAAACCAGGCCTATGTGTTTTTGAGCTGGAGAATATGCCGTTTAGATTTCGGTTCAGACGCAATAAAAGATTTTAATCCTCCTGTTATGTGCAAATGTAGCAATGGTTTATTGTGTGGGGTTATATTGACCCCACAAATGTTTTAATATATGATAAATGAATATATAACTGTTATTTGCTTTTTTTACTCACACCTCACCTACCTACTATTTTAAATAAAATATTAGGACATAACTACTTTTTTATTTCCATACATTTGATTTGTACGTTTGATTGCCGAGTTCTCTGAAACGAGTTCCTGCGCGAGTCACAAGAAGCTGTTGATTCTCATAGACGCTTCAAATTCTTCAAATGCAAGAAAGCATGGGAAAAGAATATAAGAAAATAACTAGAAACACTATTATTAACTATTATTATTGTTATTTAGAAATGTATTTTCAAGACGTAAGGATTAAAAAATAAAACGAGGATACTTTTCAGACGATGTCAAAGTTGTTCTGGGGACAATTTGAGGGAGGGTAAAAGTGCATAATAATCTAATATTACACACAAAGGTTGATGGTGTAGAATGACGCCATCTAGTGGCAGATGTTCATGATGAACGGGGCCAGTTGCCAAATACAGTCTCTGGATGTACTGGTCAGAAAACCAATACAAGTACTTTCGAGTATGTCCTAATACACTCAGGCAGCACATGTATACAGAATTATAAAATTCTTAAACCTTAAATAGATGCAATGAAGAAGAAAGGTGTGATCTCCTTTTGGGATGGAACTGCAGCTGCAAGACACTTTAGTGTTACAATTTATGCAAGATATGATTCTTACGGATCACATGTGCGTACTTAAAATTTTTTCGTTTAAAATGCTTTGCACAATAATACAATAGGTTGAAAAAGTACATGGACAGTTTAACCAAACCTAAAATTCCTTAATGTCTTTTCATAAGATATCAAATACCCCATCATTTTTTGCCTGAAATGTGTCTTGTGTGGCTATTTTTAATCAGTATTTTATCTGTGTAATGCCATTTATACATATTTTAATGTGTGGCATTAGCACTTTTCAGGGATTTCTTTTTTTATAAGGAAAGTTGTCAAATAAACTACACAACTGCATGAGCACTCGAGTTAAGCGCAGATTCAAAAACTCTACTTTGCATTTCTTCATTCCCAGCATCTGCGTGTCTGAACAGTCATCAGGAAACACATCGATGCGCCCCGTACAGACAAGTAAATTAAACTGAACAAGTGTTTCACAACTTCAGCAGGCAGTTGTTGCAGGTGTCAGCAGTGAATATATGACTTCAGTCTCTTTGGAGCTCGTATGGGTTCAGTTGGTTGTACCGATGTGATCACACAGCAAACAGCCAGATGCAGATTCAAATCATTTATTCGTGATGTAACGTCAGTTTCTGTCAAGTGAGGAAAAGCAAATCTAAGTGTGTCAGTTGTCTCTTTTCTCTGTAGCACTTCAAGGACACGTGTTGCATGTACAGAGACCCTGAAGCAGGTTTTGATGTCACTGACCATCCAGTTTCCCCGAGTTAGTAGCGGAGATCTGACACCATCAGGCTAACAAGGATTAAACAGATTTCATTTCACCATAATGGGTGAAACAAGCTAAAATAGAACTAAATATCTGTCACGTGCAACTTTAATGTGCTTCTGATGAACACTAATTTGCCTTTAAAAAGAGAGAGGGAAAGAGATGGGGTTTTTTATCCTGTTACTCGTGCTTAGTTTCACTCCAGTTAAACTCACAAAGAGAATGCAGGTGTGTGATAAACAATTCACTATAGGATCTTATGCAGAGATTAAACACAGATCTTGATAAAATAGGATGACTGTGTATTTCCTACGCTCGGCTTAAAGTGGTCCGGGAAAGCAGCTCCAGCCAAACAGGCAGATGATTTGGCCGACTGGCAGCAGCTTTGATCTCAGAGCATCAGGAACTACAATGGTCATTCAGAAATGGTCAGATTGACATGTCTCCTGAGACATTTGAGGCGTATAACTAGTCTATTTAGTGCCGGATTTTTAAAAGCGCCCTCAATATTAAAGACATATAGCCTAAATATGACAAAAGGCTAAATATACAAAAATGAAAAGAATGTTTAATTCTTTAGGGACGATTGTCCATAACAACAGAAGATAATGTCCGGAGGATCCATTACCAAAATGTACTGCCTAAAGGGATAGTTCACCAAAAAAATGAAACTTCTTTCATTTATTCACCCTCATGTCATTCCGAACCGGTTTGACTTTTATCCTTCAGCAGAACACAAAAGAAGGTATATTGAAGAATGTTGATAACCAAACAACACTGAATCCCTTTGACTTGTATGAACATAAAACCACTGAGCCATTTCTCCAAATATATCCAGGTTATACCCTTATTTGTTTTAGAATCAAATATATGATATGTGCGCTTCATGGTTGTGTATCTGTGCCTGATGTGGCACCTATACTCCAAAAACTGTGGGGCAAATTTTGATAATGTAACCAAATTTGAGCTATCAATAATAATTGAAATTAAATAGCACGTGGTACATCAAATGCAAGCAGAACATGAATCAAGTAAATATGACTGAAATTCATTTTTTTAAATAGTAAAGAAGCCTCAAGATTTTAGTGCTTGCTTCTAGGTGAACTCACATTCCACTTATAAAATTAAACTGCTGAAAATATTTAAGAATACAATTTTTTTTAAGAAATCAAAAATCCTTTTCTCCCTGAAAAACATAAGATGGATGCTGTGATCTCACTAACTAAAGACTGGCTTAAACAGGCAATTACAACAATTGCATTAGTCCGATTCATGTAATTTCAGGCAAAACACAAATCTACAAGTTATAGATGTGCTTTAGAAACAGGCAAACATATCGATAGTCATTGCTAGATGGTATTTTGTCTGTCATTTGTCTATAAAACATACAATGCAGTTTCCTTTCAACGCTATATGGAGCCAGGGTCTAAATATCATACAATTTGTTGCTGTCCAATAACAGCAAAATATAATTCACAATATCAGACAGCAGAAATTGGAAGGCGTTTTAAAACTCACATGTTGACATCCCGATGTGTCACTTTACTCTATTTCAGCCTAAACCTTTCTCCAGCACGACTTACTTTATTTGAAGGACTCCACATTAAGAATGTTGTTCCTGTAAATGTTAGCAATATGTAATGCACGGACGATTGCATCTCTGGCTGAGCGTCAAAGCACGGGTAACCCCACCACCTAGCTGAATTAGAAGCTTTGATTGGTTGCTCAACCGAGTCAGACCTGTCTGTTATTAGGTGCGTTTGACTTCTGAGAGAACTATAAAGATTTCGAGCTAGTTACAGGCTTTGGTAGTTAATCTACTCTTTGGTGGATTTTTTTAGAAATGTCCTTACTGGTTTGCAAATGTTACGGATAACTTGAGAAATGCACCAAACCTTCTGAGAATAACTGCATGAGGCACAAGTTGCAACGTACGTTGCCAGCCTAAAGTACTACTATATTATTTAGTTAGTTGACACTTCACAATACGCTTGTATTTTAACTACTGCATTAGCTAACATGAACGAACAATTAACAATTTCATATCAGTTAGTCACCTTATTTCATGTTCACTTCAGCATTAGTAAATGCACCATAAACTAACATGAACATTAACAAAGATTAATAAATGCTGTCAAACTTTGTTACTCATTGTTTATGTTAGTTAATCAATTTGCTAATGTTAACAAACACAACCTCTTTGTAAAGCATTACTGATAGCTTCTTCAAATTATTAACAGTAATAAATTCAACATTAGGTTCTTTGTATACTTCTGTATTGTGTGTGTGTGTGTTCATGTTTGTATATCCCGGTGGGGACCTAAACCTGAATACACACCAACACATGGGGACTCGTGTCACCGTGGGGACCTCAATTTTGGTCCCCATGGGCAAAAAAGCTAATAAATTGTACAGAACAATATTTTTTACAAATCTAAAAATGCAAAACGTGTTCTATGATCTTTAGGTTTAGGGATAGGGGATAGAATATACAGTTTGTACAGTATAAAAAACATTACGCCTATGGACTGTCCCCACGGGGATAGTCAACCAAAGCGTGCGTGTGTGTGTGTGTGTGTTTTCTAATTCAAAATTTGGACAGCCTAGGTTCAAACATTTAAACCAAAATTAATTTAGAAGAAAGAAATGTAACTCACTAAATAAACAATTCAGCAGTGTAGCAATGCTTCTGTCTGAAATACGTATGCATATTGTACATAAGTGCGTTCGTAACACAAAGTACGGCAGGTGCACTAACTGCAAAGATAAAAGGCATTAACAAGATGCTGCAGTTCTATTACTACAAATGGGAAAATTGTATGGCTTTAATTATTGGTCGGAAACATAAATAAAGTAAATGTGACCTTAGCGTGCGATTTAAGACTAACTGCTGGCATTACATTCCAAACATAGCCTGTATTTGCAACACACTGTTGTGATTAACATATGCTTAATGTAGACAAGTACAGTCTGATATTTTTCATTTGCCTTCTTTAATCCAGATTTTTATTCCATAAGAGGTCCAATTATTCCCTTTTACAAAGTCTTGATTTTAGGGTGTAGTAATAGGTTTTCATGCTTACATTTCCCCCCCCCTAAAAAAAACCTACAACACATTTTTCAACAACCAGTGTTTGTTTCAGGAAAACCGAACAAAGTGGGTTTAGAATCAGGGTGGAAAAACAGTGACAACTTTTATAAGTGCACCTTAGGCAGCAGTTAAATGAGGGATATTGTGAAGTGTGAATGCACAAAAGCACATTGTAGTTCTTGAATGGATAAAGAGAATAACTCTCTTTGCAATGATCTGATCTTTGCAGACCTTTATTAGGCTCAAACAGCTACATGACTCACTATATAAAATGGAAGTCGTCAAAACACAACAGGACCCCTTTAGGATTTAACTTTTGGATGCTAGAGTGCCGTTACTTTTAGTCTAAATCTAAAATCCACGGTTCAGGTAGAAAGTCAAAAACGAAAATGTCATCTTACCAAATCTCTGGTTCCTTCGAAGAGAGTAGAATATTTCAGCTGCCCGACCAAAATGATCCCAGCAGATTCTCACTGCACTTCCAACAGGTACGGTCACCATTTGGGGATATTCGAAAGACTCAATCCACAGCAACACAAGGTCATCGGTCGACCAGGAGATGGTTCACCATCCCAACCATCCGCTTGAACTTTGTCAGCAATTATTTCAACAAGGAGCCACACTTTTTGTTTTAGACACGTCTCTGAGAAGATCCAACGGACTGGTCAATTAAACCATAACTTGAAACTCCGCGACATGCGTTTTGCTTTGATGGGTTGAAAAATTAAACTCACGCTGGTATTTAGCCGTTACCTTTCTGCGCTCAAGTCTAGGTCGCTGAATGTCATCAATGATGTTCAGGGGATAGATCTTCTCTGGAAACCCAGAACCTCAAACACTCACCTTCACCAGTCCATTGGAGAAAAAAAAGGATGATTTTGATCTTTTCAGAAGCAGCAGCAGCAGATTAAAGGGGCACATGAATCACCTCAATAGCCAGAATGTAATGAATACCATCTTTGTTTCAGTTTTTGCAGAGTTATTGCACTTTTAAACTTCTCTGTCCTCCCTGACAAAGTCAACATGAAAAATGTCAACTCAGGGAAAAGACTATATTTCCCATTATATGCCAATGTTTTATCAGCTTGTTGATGTGCATCACTCGGCACCTCACACAACTCAATGAATCGGTCAGTGTTGCTCATAAGTTTATAGCTCACACTTTTGAAGTTAATATATGCATAATGTCGACTGAAACATATGTATGCAAACTATAATTTTTGAAAAGGTGATTTCATGATGCATTAACTTACACCGGATAGAGCTTGTGATAATATGTACAGAGACATAACATTACATAATTTGATGTATGAAAAGGAAAAAAGAACCTTGACCTTGAGCTAATGCTATAAAGATCTGGAAAGGTTTCCTCACAATAACTGCGCAGTGCAGACGAATACTACTCAACGCACAATTTTTATCCAATGGAGACGACAACCTATAATTGATTTTCCTGGTGCTTCCTCAACCCACCTGTTCATTTCCTGATTTCCCAATGTTCTCCAGGAGTGACTGCGACATTAAAATTCGTCATCCACCTTCAACCTTTGAGATGCACGAAAACTCAGATTTCTCTTTAAAGTGACTGCTAAACCTCTAGTGGTTGGCCGTTAATATGACTATGTTTAGCGTTTTAGCATTACATAGCCCATGTTTGTGAAATGCCTGTTTAGAGTCATTATTGCATCCAGAGAGCAGCAGAAAAATATCGCCAATGCTTCTCCTAACATGAGTTCTCACTAAGCAACATTTGAAAAATGGGCTGAGCCTTAAGCTCCCTGAGCAAACCAGAGCTGTGTCATGCTGTGTGTTGTTTATAAAGACATTCCGAAAAAGTTAAAACCATCAAATGCACAACAAGTTGTCATTATTCACCTACTGTCTACCTCGCAACTTTGAGGGGGTTCAATTTTAAAAAGAACTTAGCAATGGAAATAAATTATTTTAAGATAACTGTGCCAGGATGACTATTTATTAGCTGTCAGTTAAAACAGGGGTTATCAAACTAAATCATGCCAAGGACGCCCAAATATGATGGACTTTTTTCGACGGACCCCCTTTCTAAAAAAAAAAAAAAATTTTGTATAAAGCATTTCAACTGTTAGACAAATAGTACGTGTGATATACAGACAAAATTGTTTGTAGAAATGAAACCATAGTAATCTTCGGTAGAATTTTCCAACTTTTGCTGTGTTTTGTTTTTAAAATATTTTCTAGGGGAACATTCTGGAGGCCCCCTGGGGGTCCCCAGGCCCCAGTTTGAAATCCCCCGAGTTAGAAGACTGACAATTATGTCTTAAATGAAATTTAAGTAATTACACATAAATATCTTTCACTAAGAATACAGAGAATGGCCTCAAATGTAAGGTCTGCTGATGGTGATAAGGTATTCTTCAAACATGAAGAATTGCACCAAGAGGTCATGATTCATTTGACAACGATATTATTCTTTGATATTTAAATCACGCTAAATTAACTGTTTAAAATTGACCTCAAGAACAAAAGAAAAAGACCAAACATGTGGCCATTGTGGGCTTTCAATGGCTTGAAGCATCAAAAAACATTTTTGATCTTAAGAGCAACATGATTAATATGAAACAAGCAGAATGTGGGCGAAAGATCACCCATCATAAACTGACACAATGCACATATTTACTGAAAAATCTGGCCTATCGCAGAACAGCGAGACACAAACTGTCGTTGAAAAGGACTCTACCGAAACAAAGAAAACTAGACAGACATGACACTAACTTTGTTTTATTTTATACTCTGTGGTTCTTCATTTGCTATTAAACCCTCAATGCAAAAGACAGAAACACAGTTTGCCTCCCACATGTCAAAGACAAAACGAAACAGAAGCAGAGAAGTTGAACGAGACATTGAACAGCCCTGAGGAGTTCTGGAGAAAACCCCTCATGTGTTACCTGTGATACCGTTAGGAGTGAAGCTCCATTTCCCTGTCCTCCTTCAGGTCCTCCTGTGACTGGCACTGCTGGATTGGCCACAGAAATGTTCCACTCTAAGGAAGGAAGATCAATTTTAACAGTAATTTATGATTATTAGTAAAAATAATCAGTTAGGGCTGTGAAAAACATCAGATTATCACAACACAACAATCAATCCCAAAACACTTCACAAGATGATATTACAGCAAAACTCAATTTTATCAGTCAAATTCAACTTTTCAACTCTTTTTGTCCTATGAATCAAACTCAAAAAGTTTGGAGTTTGTAAACAATGTAGTTTCTAAGACTGAATGATAAAGGATCATTATGATTTTCATATAAATTATTGTTAATAAAGCTTACAACACATTTAACTGCAGTTGCAAACATCATTACAAACCGTTGAGAGATTCAATGTTTAAAATTATTTTCTGTTTGTCCAGTTGTTCTGATTTTTGCTTGCTTTTCACTGACCCATTACAGAAAGCAGAATTATCTTGTTTTTGTACATCTATTTTTATTATTTATTAATTATTTTTTATTTAAATTATTTTTTATTCACCATAACAAGCATATTTCATAAACACACTTTCCAGCAAATAATTCAATACAATGCAAAACATTACTGCTTATTTTATACAAATGTTCTTAAACATTTCCAAGACACTTCTTTGTTAGTCAGCCAGATAATATAAAACAATGTATTCATAATTTCATTTATGCAACTGCAGCAATGTTTAGCACATTATACAAATCTAAAATCACAAACACAATGTAAAGGAAACTCGGCAGCATCAAAAGTTTCAGATTTATAGTAAATGTGATGCACTCACCTGGTTTGAGAGTTTCAGCATCCAGCATACCACCTCCTCGATAACTCTGAATATCGTCACGTTTCACTTTGTTCCAGGGGATATACGTGACACCCCGCTCCACATCCCAAAACTTCTTAAACTCCGCTTTAATGCCCTTATTCAACGCCCACGCGATCTGATCAAGAACAACAAGTCAAACAATGGCACGCATGCAAAGATTCAATCCTACAATGTTAACATTTGGACTTGTAACCAAAATCTTGACTATAACCTGTCTTGTGACATATGAG
The DNA here is from genome assembly GCF_024868665.1 of Triplophysa rosa. Classification (NCBI taxonomy): domain Eukaryota; kingdom Metazoa; phylum Chordata; class Actinopteri; order Cypriniformes; family Nemacheilidae; genus Triplophysa; species Triplophysa rosa. Next base: position 19,288,996 of record NC_079903.1, on the reverse strand, counting down.
TTTAGCTCAACTATGCTCAGATTCGGAGAATTGTTTTTTCCCAAGGGTGTGAAAAATCATGTTGCCTTTGTAGGGCAGTATTGCACAGCTGCTGTTTGCTGAACAGAAAGTCACTACTAGAAAGCATATCAAATACAGAACATTGCTGACAGTTAAAAAAAGGTTACCTTTATAGATTTCTGGTTGACTTTAACAGTCCCTCTGCTGAGTTTGTTCAGGGCTGTGTGTGCGTCCTGTCTGTGCACCATGACAACGTATGCACAACCTCTAGGAGGAATCATCTACAGAACATCAAACACACAGAGTATGTTCAAAATAAAACTGATGGACAACAACAAAGTGCGCCAAAGCTAAACACCTCATACCTGCTACCAATCCGACCTAACAAATCCTGACCAAACATCCAGATCTAAATGGAAAAATGTACATCACACATTGATACGTACATTGATAGACTCAACCTGTCCGAATTCCTCCATCAGACTCATGATATCCTGTTTTTGTGTCTTTTTGTCCAGCTGGCCGATCCATAACGTAGTGCTGCACACTGACAATAACAAAACAGTACCAAGAAAATCAGAGAAACTTCAATGTGTCATCCATCCATAAATGCGTTGAGGAAACTAAAACACTAGCAAATGCCAAAAAGAGAGCGTGTGCTCACCGCTGAGATGTTCCTTCCTGATGGACGGAAGTCCTTTCTGTCTACGCTCTCTCTCCTTCTCTCTCTCCCTCCTCTCCTCTGATCGCGCTCGGCGCTCTTTGGATCGGGATCGTGTGCGATGATACCTCGATCGATGGGAGCGCGAACCGGACGGCGATCTTCGTGAACGAGACGTTGAACTTCTTTGTGGAGACCTGGAGAGTACAGCAGGACAATTAACCCCATCAGAACATCTTTCGTAAAGAACGCTCATGTTGACCCTTGAGACGCACCTGGATCGTGATCTTCTGTGTCTTCTGTCTCGATCATCCGCTGAGTGATCCATCTTCACAGCTGACTCCTGAAACGACAGGACTATTTCAAGTTTTGAATTTTTAAAAAATGCGTTTCCGGTAACCGTCTGCAGTCAGAGATGCTAACCTCAGGTAAAGGTGTTGTCTGGAAGCGGTTTTGCACATGTGGCTGCTGGAAACTGGGCGGCACGCTGCTCTCATCCAGTGTGTGTACTGTGTTTTGTAGTGTGTTTGGTATTTGGTTCGGCACCATCGCTGGCAAACTCTGAAGTGCCACCTGCTCCTGCGACTGGAAACGATTAATGCCACAGTTATGCTTTCAAGAGTTTTTGGCTTTAACATCCTGCACGATAAATACACGATAAATGCGAAATAGGCAAATGGAGTTGCTCAAATACCTGGTTAGCTAGTTGGCTTAGAAGGTGGGCCTGCAGGGCTTGCTGTAATTCTAGTGTAAGGTTCCTGAATAACAAAAAAGACATGAATGTCAATCAGTGCTAGAAAGTTAAAATAACATGAAGCACGACCACAGAAATGAAAGTTTTCACTTACAACGCATGAGGAGCAGTAGGGGCGGGTTCAGGGTTTTCCTCCACTGGTTCTGGATCATCATCGTAATCAAACCGATCCAGCAAACTCTGAAAACACAGCAAACACGACATTTATAAGACGTCTGATACAGGCAATGACATAAGGATATTTGACATGAAGCATCAAACCCGATCTGTGGTACCTTAGCTAGTGATGTCTTCTGTTCGGTGGGCGGGGCAGTGGACTGTGAAAGCCCCGCCCCTCCGCTCTGCTGCAGACTCTGAAGCAGCTGCTGTAATTCAAACACAAATGTCTTATATAACGTATGGTTTACAACAATACTGCAGCAGCTCCTAAAAGCTGAACTAAAAAAGAAAACAAATGTACTTCTCCATAACATTCACTGCTTAAATGTTAAATCAAAGAGTCTCAAACGTCTAAGTGGTGTTAGATATGTTATCCAATATAGAGATGGATTTACATTGACTGTTACCTCTAAGCCCTGTGTGCCCTGGAGCAACTGGGCAACTGCAGCCAGGGCACCTGGGTTCTGAAGAGCAGGTGGAGCCACGGGGTTCTGTACAGTGGGTGAAGCTATAAAGTTTTGTAGGTGGGGTGGAGCCACAGGGTTATGTAGAGTGGGTGGAGACACTGGGTTCTGTAGAGCGGGCAGGGTTACTGCTGTGGCAGAAGCTGATGCCAGCTGTGGTACTGACATTGGTGTAGCGAGGGAGACTACAGACATACACAAAGAGTCAAGTCAAACAACACAGATCATTCTGCAGCAAATCATATATCACAAGTACAGGTTGTTGGTTTAAAATTCAATAAAAACTACACCAGCTGCTTGATTCTTGTATGACAACAAATAAAAAGTATAAAAGTTGACTCCAAAGGCCTCCGAAAGAATGTAAAATCAATGTGATCATTATACATAAATAAAATCCCAGGACAAAAAAACATTAAATTAAAATTAAAATAAAATATTTTAAAACCTTAAAACAAAAACATAACTCAAACATTTTTTATTCGAGTATGAGAGTGTTTCCTTACCGCCCACTGTAGTTCCATTCTCAAAGACAGGAAGCACTGGAGCTGTGGCCATATCCAGCAGAGGCTGAATGATGTCCATTCCAAACACATCGTTCTTCTGCCACAGATTCAGCACACGTAATATCTTCTCCTACGATTGAACATAACACCTCATGAACATCCATCAAAGATAATACACCTGCATAGAAAGGTCTGATTCTGAGTGTAGAAATGAATACCTTGTCATCTACAGGGCACTCATACAGGTTCTGGAACGTCACGGAAAAGTTTTTCAAGAATCTTGGACCAAACACATCTTTGTCTGCGCCAAACTGGTGGCGAGACTGTCTGATGATCGAATCGACCACATAGAGACCAGCGACCTTCAGATCTGGTTTACACTGAGAATACAAATGAAGCACTTTATACCTATAACAATAGTAAAGGAACATCATAATGGGGTAAAATAGTATTGCAAATGTTTATTACATACCCTCTTGATGAACTTCTCCACAATTTGAACAGCATGCTTATAAAGCTAATGGAGGACATAAAATGATCAAAACTAAATCGAGGCAATTGTTCAAATACAGTTTGATTTACATGCTTGATCAAACAAAAATACATCTAGAAACGGAACATCAGTACACTTAAAGTAGTAACGTATCATGTCCAACAATGGTAAAACAATTATTGTATAGGATAGGTACTTCTCCAACCTCTTATTCATCGTAAGGGGGTTATATGTTGGTAATTTAACCCAGTGCAAGATCACTTTCTCAAAAACACAATAAGACCTTCTATACTAACTTACCTTGATAGCTTTGATTCCTGCTTTAGTTACAGACATCATTTTGGCTCGAGATATTGGGGGTGGCATGTCCATCATGGACAACATCTATAAAGACAACAGCAAGTAGAAATATGAATAGATTCAGCCCCCTGAGAAATAACAGCATAAAAACCAGCCAAATCTATCACAAACCAAAACTCTTTCCAAAGTTCAACCCAGGAGACAGCTCACAGCTACAACAACATCAGATTGATGCTTTACACTTTAGTATCAAAATAACCACAAACGCACCCATTAGAAAATATTGTCTTCTCATAAACCCAGAACAAAAATGACAGCAGATCACAGTTTTGCCCTTTACAACACACATTAAGAATGACACTATTATATTAAATGCACACCCTTGATTAAATCATATATAAAGTTATTCAAGTATCTGAATCAGTAGGTGGCGCCACTGTAATTGCCTTTCCAATCAATTCTCTTAAACTAGGCAGATTAATGTCTAATAACATCCTTAAAACATCACATATATACTTTCTGTTTGACATATACTTTCTGTTTGACAGATATGCATGTGTTCTGTCCACTATTTTATAAACAGAGTCAAAGTCTAACGTAAACCAGCTTGACAACACAAACAGGTGGAAGGTCACTAAACAAACTTTATTCACACGTATAACAGCTGACAGCTAAATTCGTTTCCTATATTATGGTTCCTATTTTTCTTTACAAGCTCAACTTGCAGCAATGAATATGATATTTATCCATAAACATCGAGAATACACACAAGACGAGTGTTGTTTTGGAGCGACTTAGCTAGCAAATGCTAACAGATATATAACGCAAGAAAATCTCACCTCCCCGTTAAAGGCGTTCACCGCATCCATATCCATTGTGTTTAAAAACTTAATATAACTCTGAATTTATTCTTCTTGACCCGAATAAACATACGTGAAATGAATTATTGCGACTAGGCCGCATGAGACAAACCGTCTGTACGCAACCTCCACCAAGCGTCCAGGCGGGATGAGCGCCAAACTGCAGCGCCACACACTGGACCGGAAGCGATCTGCAGCTCGAGACTGAACATTATTCACACACAAAATATACAGATAACGGCACGGTGTTTAAACGTTTTGACATTTTTAAGTACAGTTCCATCAATATCAAGGTGTACACCGCCTGTGGCCCAAAATACTGGGATAGGCTCGAGCCCTCCCGCGACCATGAAGAGGACAGGAACGTTCAGTGAATGAATGGATGCATGTATACCTGCATGTATAGATCTCTTTTAAATTAACTTCTTATTCCGTTTCCAAATAAACCCGCGTAACAATAATAAACGATTCATCAAAATCAAATGTCTCGTTTCTGTTTGTCTTTTATTTGGTAAAATGTCTATTTTCTTTTGACAGGTCTTTTATTTTGAAATGTTCGTTCGCCGCTCGGCTCTTCGGGATTGATCGGAACCGGGTACTGCACTAAACACACACTCATCTTTTTAGTGTCAACACTTGGATTAATTTAGAAGTGATTGTTTACTTTTGTATATGCATTATTTAGAAGCATTCATAACAAGATATTATCCCCACCGATTGTGTTATTTGTTGTTTTTCCAGTGTTTACTAATGTAGTAAGTGAACTAAACAGATGTCCATTTTTGTGACGTGATTCTCTCTTTATTCAGGGTGGAGGAAGCAGAGGTTGTTTATCCAGATGGAAGATCATGTGTGTATCCTGTTTGTATTCAACTTCAGTTTTTGCTCTAAATGTTATCACAATGAAGAAAAATAAATCAACTAGAAATGAATATTAGTCCTATTCATTTTACAAATTCACAAAAATTCATAACCTACTGAAATGTAAAAACTTTACCTCTTTTATGGTTGACTTCACCAAGCACTCTTCCTTTCAACCTTTTCCCCTTTAACCACCTGCCTTCTTTTTGACAGTCCAATCCCAATAAAATTAATTTCAGATTTTTAGAAAGAATAAATCTAGTCACTTGAAAGAGCAATGTTATCTCATACAAAACTAATGGTGTAAAGGTGTTTTTCAGATGCTTTTAAAAGTTTTTTAGATGTTTTTAAAGGTTTTTAAGGTGTTTTAAAAATGTTTTTAAGGTGTATTTCAGATGCTTTTCAGATCTTGTAGGGATGTTTCGTCAGTGTATAAGGAGAGAATGTTCAGTAATTCCTTCTGTGTTTGGTGTTTCAGGAAAGCCCAAGCTGGGTCGTGGTCAGTATGGAGTCGTGTATTTGTGGTTGACATCACCCGTGCGCTCAAATCTGTGGTTCCGCTGGATGGCAAACACTGGAACGACTTCGCGCTGGAGTTTCACTACACACCGTAACCTCACTACTACTGCACCCTACTGAGGGAACAGCACGTCATACACTAAAAATACAGTAATGAAATCTACTTTACCTACATTCTGATAACGAGAATCTAAAATAAAGCTGCGTTTTCTTTTGAGAAATATTTCATAAAGCTCACCGTCACCACAGTGCATTCTGTTATGTGTGAATGTCTTGTGTTTGTCTCGCCGTGTCTCAGGTCTCTCCCTAAGCACGAGCGGTTGGTGAATCTTCACGGTTTGGTCATCAATCACTCGTACGCAGGCGGCACCAGTATCGCAGTTCTATTGATCATGGAGCGGTTACACAGATATCTCTACACCGGACTGAAGGTACACGTCCGTCTCTACAGCGTCTGGGTGACATCAGAACCCGTCTGATGTCATGTGTGTGTGTTTCAGGCCGGTCTGATGCTGAAGGCAAGGTTACAGATCGCTCTGAATGTGGTGGAGGGGATTCGGTCAGGGTCAGACTCAGTCAGGGTCAAACTCAATAATGTTCTAGTGAAGAACACTCATCATTCATCTCTCTCTGTGTTCAGTGAAGTGTTTCTTTAACGGAGCGTGTTTGTGTTGTTGTGTGCAGCCGGACAAACAGATCACAGATCTGGGTTTCTGTAAACCGGAGGCGATGGTGTCAGGCAGTATAGTGGGAACACCCATACACATGGCACCAGAACTGTTCACAGGTCAAAAACACACGTACACACACACACACACGGTAACACAAGCATGTTTGTGTGTGTTTTCAGGAAAGAATGATAATTCTGTGGACGTGTATGCGTTTGGTATTCTCTTCAGGTATCTCTGCACCGGCTCTGTCAAACTCCCAGAAGCCTTTGAGAAATGTGCTAGTAAAGATCAGCTGTGGACCAACGTCAAGAAAGGTGAAAAACCCCTTTTTTTAATATTTGTATTTTAAGAACACATTTGCATGTTTATCTTTACTAAATGTACTTTTTTTCAAAGCAATGGAAACAACGCTGGTACAGTGTATCTTATCAACTCCCAGCATGTTTGTGTTGTGTGTTTGTGCGTTTGTTGACGCGCAGGTTCGGGCCCGGAGCGTTTGCCCGTGTTTGAATGATGAGGAATGGTGGCAGCTCATGGAAGCGTGCTGGAACGGAGACCCTTCTCAAAGACCCCTGCTGGGAATCGTGCAGCCCGGCCTGCAAAGGTCAAAAATTATGGAGTGTTTGTGTGACAATTCAGAGCAAAAGAGCGCTCAAACTGACATAAACACACTCACATTCCCACAGGAGCTGTGGAGGAAAAGCCTGTTATAGTTGTACAAAAGAAAATGGACGGATCAGACGTCTCTGTGACAGACCGTGAACGACAGGAAAATCACACTGAGTTGTGTCGCATCTGCTGCTTCATAGACAAATTTTACATGTAGTTAACTTTGTGTTACATAAGAAGGAAATGTTAATTTTTAGATGCTGTTTAAAGTGGTTTACCGTTGTACTGAGATTTTTTTAATAAATTGATTTGGACTCACATGTGCTTCTGCATTTATTTTTTTAAGTGTAATTTTGTAAGACTGGCTAAACACGTTTTTTCATTATTTTGTTGAATTGTATAGATTTGAAACACTTGGCAAAAGGTACACGTGTTCTCAATATATTCTCTAATCTTTGAAGCAGAATCGTGCATGGGAATCAATGGACAAAAGCGGAGTACGTAAATCTCTTATTGAGTAAAATGTAAACAATGGACAATTTCTTATTGTGTTTCTGTTGCCTTATAGCAAATTAAATTATTTCTAACACAATGTTATGTTTTATAGGCTCAATGTTGTAAATACGGCATTTCTAAAATATGTGCAGTACAGTTAGTGTATAGTTGTTTATCATTGGACGATCGTAAGTCATGCGTCATATATCAAAAGCACGAGCGCAGAGCGGGAACAGGCTTCTCGCGCGCGCCACCTGCTGAGCAACTGTCAAACTTGCTGACTGACTGACACTACCAATAAAAAAACTCGTGAATTTCAGAAAAGGAACGGCTAGTTTCTACTGAAGGTGAGTCATTTAACATCACATATAGAAAGTGTCCAAACTTTTCACGTCATTTACAACGTTTAAGTAAATTACCACAAAATTGAGAAAATGAATCGAGTAAAGTTGAGTTTAACGTAACGTTGGAATATCGCGAGTGGTACTTTTGGTCGACATACTGGTCGAAGCTTTTGTATCGGACAAATTATGGGACAAACAATATTTTTTTTGTCAATTTATGTTCCATTTTTATATTTTACATGTAAAATGCATTCAATTTAATTTTCACACATACTGTATAACTTTGTGGTTTGTTCAGGTTTGAAATAATACGATATGGCGGCTCAAAGGAAACGGCAGATTGCTGCAGAGTGAGTAAAATAGCGTCTTAACATTTAAATCCGTCCATCAATCAAATAAAGTATTTGTGTGTGTGTTTGTGTCCTCAGTTTGTCTCAGGGCGCTGGGCCTTCAGCGAATCCTGTGACTTATGTGGATGAAGAAGGAAAGATACAGGTGATTTATTTTCCGTCCTCTTGTACAGCACTCTACTTAAACAAACTAAAGGAAATCCTCATCATGACCCAGCAAACATTTGGACGTTTAATGACCGTTGAAAAATAGTTAAAAAATGAAAGTTTAACGGACGTCTTTGACGTCATCTGGCAGTGAATTCCACGTCTTTTTTGCTCGTCCCTGGACGTCCAAATTGGTCATCTTCTGGACGTTTATTATTATTAGATATGTTGCTGCTTGATTTAAGAGTAAAAAATAAATGTTTTAATTTAGCACAACGTATTTTTATAGTGAACATTACATCTTTGAATTGCCTTCCATTCGATAAATAGCTACTATTCGAACAAGAAAATAAAAATATATTTATATCTGATTTATATGTACTGGATATGCATAACTTTCTTAAAGTGATAAAATTGTAATGTACAGAAAATGGCTCGAAAAATGACTACGATGCAGTGGCTTCCACACAGGGCAATTTGCAAATATGTGACCCTGGATCCAATAGTGTCTGTCTGCTGAGTGCAAGAGAGGGGCGTAACTTGGAAGGAGGAGTAACTTGTAATTGTCCAAATCACACGGAACAACGCGAGATGTTATCGGCAAGATGGCCGCTTGCGGACATATAAAAGTACATAAATGAGGCTATGGGTAGTGAAATCAAACAAATCTTGTTTTTACTGTTTTAGTTATTTACTATAATAAAACCATGGTAATTTAAAAATATCAAAAGTGATGTTTTTTGTTTGTTAAGCAGATGTTGACCCAGAAATACTAGCATGCATGTTGCATCAAGCTTATATGCTCATATGTTTTTCGTAAACTTAAATTTTAACATGTCATTTGAATGCTATTATTTTACGCAGCATATTTAGCTCGAGATATCGAGATAACAACTTTGTGATCAGGTATTACAACTACCTACTAAATTGGGTCCTCAGCGGACACAATTCACACGGGAACAGAATTTGTCATGACAACGTTTCAACAGAGTTGCGAAACACATTTGCTCCATCCCAATTCGCCTACTTATTCTATGCCCTAATAGTTTAGTATTTTTGATTGCAGAGCAAAAGAGTATGCAGACACTGGACACACTGACGCGAAACGGAAGTGAGACATCCTTAACAAACAACTCCTTACATGATAAATACTGAAAAAGCTTGAATGCATTATGTACAGTATAGTTTAACATATCAATCTGGTGAAGCATCATTTGATGGATTAATTCTGTGTAGAGCAACTAAACTACCCCCTCTCGCAATGTCACTACTTGATCCGTATCCGTACAAGTAGTTTTTAAATAGTGATTCTTTCTATGTTTTGTAAAACATGCCAATGTTAGTATGTGGCACAAATTAAGCTTATTAAATTCATGTCCCTAATTTTTTAGAGAAAAAATTAAATTGAACTTAATAGTTAATTTTTTTATATACCATTTGGGAAATACAGATACATGTGTAATTTATTATTAGATATGTTCTATTTAATAGTTCTACATATGCCAGCAAACTTAAGTGGATGCATTTAAGAAACAGAATCAATGCATTTATTCAGTTTATTTATTATACTTCCATTTTTCCACTCATTCACTACCTCAGTCATATACTACTTCATTTGTAGTGTGAAATTATTAATTGTTGAACATGGCATTGACCGTCAACACAGTAAGACAAAAGTGTTTCCATGTCTTTTTGAAAGTGAAACAAACAAAGTCTTCCTTCTCCACTGAGAATTGACCTCCGAGGACCTTCCTGCGTGCATTTTGTTGGTCATCTCTCTTCATCCCCAAAATGGCAGGCTTTGTCATCTCACCACAAAACAGGTCTCTGTGACTCTGCACCCAGTCCCATGCTGTGTGTAGGTCTTTTACGGGGGTTGGCTGCTGCACCTGCTTAAGTAAAGATCCAAGTTTATACATACAAGCTAAATTTTAAAATATTTTTTTCTTTAATTACCAAATAACAAATGCAAACTTGATCCAGCACAATCAACTTATCCTAGATGTAACCATTTAAAGTTATTTTTCTATTAATGACCGCAAGCAAATAACTGTAATTGGGCATCGGAATAAAAAACAAACATTTCTGCAAAAATTTCCCCAGGCAGCTGTAAACATAATACATGAGTCACTACAAAATCAAAAAGCTCAATATCAGACATCCCCTGGTCATCAGTATTCCCTGCTTTGTAAAGTGGGCAAACCTCCGGCCATGGCTGTAGTAAATAAAAAAATCTAAATCTTGCTGCCCCAGATAACTGCTAATAATATCTTGAATTTCTCTATATATTTTTAAGACACCGGTACCCTTCAATCTCATGATTCTCCACCAACACTGTGCACCACCACCTCCTTAAGGAAGGCATATAATGCCGAAGAAGACACCAGAGTAAAATAAATTTACTGTTTTAAGTTGAAAGTTAATTCTGACTCTGAAAGGGCTTAAAGGGATAGTTCAACCAAAAACGAAAATTCTGTCATCACTCACTCACCCTCTTGTCATTTCAAACCAGTATGATTTCCGCAGAACACAAAAGAAGATTTTTTGAAAGATATTTTGAAAAAAGTTAGTAACCAAACAGCGCTGGCACGCATTCACTTCTATTGTAAGGATAAAAAACCAATGCAAGAGAATGGGTGCCAGTAACCAACATTTTTCAAAATATCTTCTTTCGTGTTCTGTGAAAGAAAGAAAGTCACACAGGTTTAAAATGACAAGAGGGTGAGCTATTACTTTTTACAGGCCCACACATTTATATCAAGCAAAACAGGACGACATCCCAACTTCAAACCTCATAGCAAGAAAGTAAAAAAGAAAATAAATCTCCCCCAAAACTAAAGGTAAAGAGGGAAGAAATCTCAGGAAGGACCACAAAGGAGGCCCCTTCCTGAACCCAGGGCCGGATTATCCAATGGGCATTATGGGCACAGGCCCAGGGGCCCATGCGCGCTTGGGGCCCAGGCAAGAGAAAACATTTTCACATAACAGCGTTTACGCCATATTCATTCTGCCGTGCGCTTCTCTCTCCCGCGCACACGGAGGTGCACACACAAAACAGTGTTTCTAAATTAGGAAGTCTGTCTTCTGATTTAATCACTTTTACGAGCCCTCCAGCGGCTTTTGTTTAGAAGAAGCGCATAGCGACAAATCTAGCGACTTCTTGGATAAACCTTAGCTTTCATTCAGTGGGAAAATATCGCCAGTGCTGCACGAGCGCGAGGTCTCTCTTTCCCGGCAGGAAGAAGCAGCACCATACGACAGGTAACTCGTGAATAAAATGAGTACAAAACAGCGTTTCCAACAACCTGTCACTAGCCGGGTTTCCATCCAAAGTTGCCAATTTAGCTTATGCGCAAAATTGGAATATCGCATAAAACATTTGCGAATAAGCACCGTTTCCATCCAACTAGTCAACCGTCACTTCCTAATAAACTGGCACTAAATATCAGTAAGAAAAGTAAGAGAAGCCACTGAATATAATAGTTTTCATATATAATAATACTTGCGCAAACAGACGATTAGAAAACTCAATAAATGCGGTGCTTTTGTGGATGCCTGCTGTTCGGGAAACACAGTCGTGACAGTTCTAAGAGGCAATTACAGAAATACTTGACGACTTTGCTCAGGCGTTTAAGAATGACCATCACAACATTTCTGATGCTGTGTCACAAGATCATTACTCTGGTTAGTCAGGTTACACCGGCCGTCTCATAGTGCAGTTACGTGACTTTTTGGAGGAATTTATTCGGCAAATGCGTTTCCATCTCCCATTATTCGCATTAACCCTTTTTCGCAAAAATGAAAAACCACCTCAAGCGATCTTAAAAACTTTTTTGCGAATTAAGGGTTTTTAATTCGAAATTTGGCGTTTCCATCACTCGTGTCTGATGCGAAACTTCAAAATACGAATAAAACCAGAGTGATGGAAACCCGCTTACTGTTATCGACTGTTTGGATATATAAATATGAACAAAGTTCGTCGGTAAATATGCACATGGTTACCATGAGGCTGTGTGAAAGAACAAATAGTCGAAATCACCGCTTTTTATTCTAAGTTGTTAGATGATGTCGCGTCATGAACTGACAACAGAAACTGAAAATATGTCAATGAGAACGATTTTATTGTTGTAAATATAATGAGTTGATATACCCTCGTGGCTGTCTTAAATCTTAAAAGATTAGAGGTTTTTTTACATTTGGTGGTGTTTCCTTGCCAATTGTGAATTATTTTATATTGATATAATGTTGATCAGTAACTGCCTTAATCTAATAATGAAGGCTAAATATTGGTAATCCACAGTGCTTTTACATACATCGCAAAATGTTTTTAAAAAAAAGATGTCATAATATATATGCTAAATAATACTTATAATACTTGTTAATGTCGTTTACTGTAACACATTACACGCTTACATAATAACGTGAGTCGAGAGGTGCTTGTTACACAAATAAAGTTTAACAAATGGACAAATTACTCTTGTAGTATAATCATTGACAAAGACTGCCCTGCCCGTTTAGTCTTTGAAAAAATGAAGATGGAAATATTTTAGGATTGCATTTAAGAATATTTTTAAAAACTTTCTGTAATTTATCTGAAGAAAGTTCTTATATTTTCTCTTAAGAACAGTTTTGTGAATCTGGCATGTTTGTGTTGAATTATGGGAGAATCTGATAGAACTGAATTAAAAGGTTGAGGTGGTAGTGTGTGCTTGAATATGCCAGTGAGTTACAGTATGCAGGGAAAGGTCTTAATATTGTTGTTGCTGGTCCAGGAAGGCCTTGTTGCAATCTTGTTGTAAATCCTGTATGATGGAGGATGTGTACAGGTGTTGATATTGTCCTTCAGGTTGTGATCATAGTTTGTAACTTGTCAGTGTAATCCTGAAACATAGAGGTGTTTCATACACATAGTACCCTAGGCTAATTTAAAACTTTATTGTGCGCATGTGTGTGTATGGGGGGGTCCATAAGACACTTGTGCCCAGGGGCCTCTGAGTTCTTAATCCGGGCCTGCCTGAACCAAATCAAAAACCAAACTGCACATATTTTAACCACATCTATGAGCATTGAATTTATACTTACAATTGTGAAATCAAATGGAGCCTCCATGACAATACACCGGGCGTACTGTAAATACAGGCAAACTTGAACTTAAAACGCTTTCCAAAAGTGATTATCACTTATCACTAAAAACAGATTATCAACTCCAGAAACAATACCAATATGTCTAACTTTAACTTACTACTGTATGAAAATTACTTTAATAATAAACTGTTATCTCGGGAAAATATACTTACTGCTGTCTCCGTACGAGCCGCCATCTTCTTCTTGGTTTTTATGGCGCGTTTGAACATCTCGCGTTGTTCCGTGTGATTTGGACAATTACAAGTTACGCCCCCTTCCAAGTTACGCCCCTTCCCAGTTACGCCCCTCTTTTGCAATCCGCAGACAGACACCTCTCCCTGGATCACAAAACCAGTCTTAAGTAGCACAGGAACATGCAGAGCCCGTCTGATCACCCCTCGGAGAAAAAAAAACAAGACCCGCAAATCCGTGGCCACAGTTTTGTAATTCGTTCCCTCAGTTTAAAAATCCTTACTCACAGATTCTAAAACTGTTCCCACAGTTTACAAAACCGTGCTCTCGGATTAATAAACTGTACCCACGAGTTTACAATCCGTGCTCTCGGTTTTGTAAACCGTCCCCTCAGTTTTTGAAATCTGTACCCACAAATTCATAATCTGTGCCCACGCTTTCGCAATCCGTTCGCACAGTTTTGCAAACTGTAGCCTACTCGCGGAATTGAAGCCTCTGTCTGTCAACAGAACAAGCTCCTACAGGAACATTAACGAATATTGTATACTGTTTTATTTTAGATTATATTATAAATTGTCTTAATGTGTTTACACACGAGCGCGTACTGGGTCAAAATTATCGATTTTTCTTTTATGCCAAAAATCATTAGGATATTAAGTAAAGATCATGTTCCATGAAGATATTTTGTAAATTTCCTACCTTAAATATATAAAAACTTTATTTTTGTGAGTGGATGGCCTGCCACAGTGCCCCTGATTAACAACTTCAAAGGCAATTTTCTCAATATTTAGATTTTTTTGCACTCTCAGATTCCTGAGTTTTAAACGGTTGTATCTCAGCCAGATATTGTCCTATTCTAACAACTCTTATTTTAAAATTAATCTTATTTATTCCGCTTTCAGATTATGTAAAAATCTCAATTTCGAAAAATTGACCCATAAGACTGGTTTTGTTGTCCAAGGTTGTTCCTGGGCCAGCCAGAGGTGACGAAGTACACAACTTCCTTACTTGAGTGAAAGTACAGATACTACTGGTCAAATATTACTCCACTACAAGTAAAAGTTGTAAAGACAGATTCTTACTTAGTAAAAGTACAGAAGTACGTGCTTTTAAAAGTACTCAAGTATTAAAAGTAAATTTCCTTTATGTCAGTTGTGCATTGTTTTATTGTCGTATACCTTATGCCTCTGAAGCAACCTACTGAATACAACTGAGTAGCTCACAGTATCAGTTGTATTAAAGGAGTAGTTCACTTCAAAATTTGCCCCCATTGACTTTCCATAGTAATTTTTATTCCTACCATGGAAAGTCAATGGGGGCAAATTTTGCAGTGAGCAACTCCTTCAAGAGCTTTATATGTTTAGCACATACTACATGTTCTAGTTTAGATATACCTGTAGATCATAGCCTAATATAGTTCATTTAGATATCCTAATTATCCTCATATTATCGCTCCCTAGTACCATATATGTATTGTAGAGCAGTTTATCTATGTTATTTTTATTATTGTATAATATTTTCAGTTATTAGCATTGAATTGTTGTATTCCGTAAGTATTTTTGTAATTACAATTTGTAAGAATAGTTAAAGGCGCAGTTCTTGAAAATCAGCGGCCACTAGCTTTGTATTATAGTTTTGCAACGAATCTCTGAGTCATTCGCCCACCCCTCCCTTTCGAATTACGACGAGGCCGCAACAGTAAAAAAGGATGTCGTCTACTGAGACAGCGGATAGTAGTGATACAAGCAGGTAAGGCAATATATTAACGTAATTAATCATTTAACATGTATTCTATTGCGAAAGTTACTGTTTTTCAATTCATACAATTATATAATTAGATATATTTCTTGCGTGCTATCTAGTACACGCTGAGAGTAGTGAAGTAACTAAAGTTAGCTAATCATAAATAGCAACGCTGTTCAAAGCGTTTGATCTGACAGCGACATAGGCAGTTAGGTGTAAGTTAGTAGACGTTTGTCTCCCCCTTTGTAAAGTCAGGAACAACTGGAGTACGTACCGCAGGGACGGAAAAACATTATTATTCGGAGGTTATATGGCCATTTGTATAAAAAGCTAACGTTCCATTTCAACAAAACAGTTGTTTGGTAAACATTGAAAAAGTGGAAACATTGAAAATGTTTCTAGCGAAAAAGGCAACTTCGGCGTCGCCTTGAAAACATTTGTCTTTCAACGTGCCTTCCATCTGGTAAAGATACATCGATGTTTATCCTGGATTTCTGCCTCCGTTTGTCTCTAATTCGTCTGGCAGCATCACGTTTGGCTTCTTTGACGACGGAGATCACGCTCTGTCGGCTCTTGTGCACAATACGCATGGTCCTCCATTTTATCAAAACTTCTAAGACAGAACAATCAATTGCTTCAGCTAGACGACGACTACTCCTCCTCCTCTCCGTACTACGACTTACTACTTTGTGCGTCTTCAACTCAGTGATGACGCACGCAAGCTGCGTCTAAAAACACAGACG
The DNA here is from genome assembly GCF_024868665.1 of Triplophysa rosa. Lineage (NCBI taxonomy): Eukaryota > Metazoa > Chordata > Actinopteri > Cypriniformes > Nemacheilidae > Triplophysa > Triplophysa rosa. The sequence continues at coordinate 19,273,004 of NC_079903.1, read as the reverse complement.
AAGACCAACATATACGAAACGCGCTCTGTAGAGCTGTTTGTCCGTTAGAGCTTACTGTACAAAACATGGCTGCGCAACATAACAAATTCGATGTAGATAGGCCCGCTCCCTATGTAGATACAACTGGTTTATTCTAAGGTAATAAAAACATAACTTTTCATTACGTAATGTTTTTATACACATCTAAAGACACAGTTTTGTATGTTATATTGCATTTCTGTTAATAGATCATACAAAACATCCCGCACTGTACCTTTAAGTGTAGAAGCCATGTGTTTGTTGGATTATTACCATTTGTATTCCATAATTAAACTACAAACATAAACTATAGCTAGTAAAATGAAACTATGGTATTTTTAGTTGCTGTGGTTTTACTAAAGATTATTAATTGGAGTATGGTTCCTATATATAGAAATATGGTAAATTTGTGGATACGTGGTTTTACTGAAAATACCATCCCTGCTGAAGAAAAACAATGCATTTTTAAATTAGAATGAGATTTTTTAATTAAATTTCTCTTTGTAGTGTGTTTTGGGTTTTATTACAATAGGATTTACCATCCCACCAATAGAATCCATCACATACAAGTAGACAACAAGTAGTACAATTCCCATTATAACCATTAAATCCATTACATTTTATGTTTATTTTGGGCAGGGTTCTATTGTTTTTATTTCAACAGGAATACTTCAACTATAGTTACTTCAGTAAAAAATCATTCATTTTCCAAATCGCTTTAAATGATACAGCAGCAGATCAGAAGTTAACACGCACGTGTAGCCAAGGTGTATGTGAGCTTATTTACCGTTTAGCCTTTGCGATCATTTTCATGACAATGTTTCTACGATCTTTGACTGATCGTAACCCACAGATGATTACACCACACTTTATCATCTGCCTTTTTCGTCTTTTATTGTTCTATTTGCCTTTTTAGAGCGCTATCAACGGTGTAGCAGCGCCTACGTTTACATTAGTTTAGCGGGGAAGATCCCAGAGTTGCCAGATTTGTGTTAAAAAAATCTGCCAAATGGCCATTCAAAGCTTGCCGGAAAACCGCGAGCATAGAAAAACTGAAATACTTGGCAACAGTAAAAGGTCCTGGCAGATCGCAAGCCAGATAAATTGCGCACACAGGAAAACCCGCTGCATAGAAACCATTTTCTACTTTGGACCTTTTTATAAACGTAGTGGAGTAAAAAGTATGATATTTGTCTTTCAAATGTAGTGAAGTTAAAGTACAAGTACTCAGAAAAAAATAATACTCAAGTAAAGTACAGATACTCAAAAAGTGTACTTAAGTACAGTACTCGGGTAAATTTACTTCGTTACTGTCCACCTCTGAGGGTCACATATAGTAATTTGATGATAATATGTAAATACAAATGATCTTGTAGCCTATTTTAGCCTACTTGTAACGTCAGTGGATGTCTATTCACAACATTTTAAAAACAAATTGGGGCACTTATTAATCAAGGTGTAGGCACACATGCTTTTGCATATTTTATAAGAGATCTATAGAGGGTCATGATGACTATAAATGCACATGTAAAGGACATCACTAGTGGATGTCCTCTCACAACCTATTCACAACAGGGTATAGAATTACATGAGGCTAAAAGTGAAAGTAACAATTATACATGCATGAACTGTTGATATCTACACATGTATCTGAATGCATTTTTAGGAAATGTTCTGTGACACATATTTTTACAGATTCATGCCGTCCTACCGGGACTATTTACATTTAGTCATTTAGCAGACGCGTTTATCCAAAGCGACTTACAGAGAGGTCAGGGAACAATTAGCGATATGTCATACAGGAACAATAATACAATAGGTGCTAATACCAAGTTACTAGTTTCCACAAAAGCCAGAACAATACCTGTTGAGAGCAAGAGAGAGGGTTAGTGTTTTTTTATCATTTGCCTGTCAAGTATTCACAGAAGAGATGGGTTTTTAAGTAGTTGTTTGAATGTTGTGAGAGATGTGGTTGACCGGACTGAGTTAGGAAGAATGTTGTGAGTTGGAGTTGTGCCGCATGCTCAGTGAGATAGGGTCTAACCTTTCTAGTGTTAAATAAGGAAAATCGGCATGACCGCGTTGTCGGCCGGCTATCCTGATTTTGCCAATTGACACTGAATGAAGCGTCATCTGTGTGTTGTGTTAGGGGCAATTCACATTTTGCGTCTTAATCATCTGTAGGTGGCGCCTGAACTGTTCACCGCCATGAAGGAAGAAGCACTTCCGATTGTACAGGAGGTGGAGAAATGTAATGTTCACACATTAGCACACTTTTTATTGTATTTACAATATTATACTTTCGATGTATTTCTCATAAATATACTTCCAATGACACTTAAGTTTACTTGACTTCTACTGACAGCAAAGTATATTTGCTCGACACTCTTTTGATGGAGATAAACTCTACAAAAGCATCATGGAGTATTCTAAGTGTTCTTGACATAGTTCAAGTGTTCTTCTCTTTTGATCAAATACACTACTGTCTTATAAATGTACACATGTTCAAGTTTAGTAATAAGTTTAACTTTGCGCTAGAGTGGAGTAAATAAAACATGTGTGAAGCTGATGTTTGTGTGTCTTGCGTTTTCAGTTTACAGTTTTAATCTGGGCCCATGTCACACTTTAACCAGAGCTGTGCAGAGACGAATAGACAGCCTGAGAGAGCAAGAATATGCGAACACTCTGTGGGGAAGACTGAGACGCTGGTTTCACAGATTCATATCGCTACTCACGCGAGACACTGAAGATGATGATGATGACACTGAAGATGATGATGACACTGAAGATGATGATGATGACTCTGAAGATGATGATGATTATGACACTGAAGATGATGATGATGAGACCGACTCAAACCCTGAAATACACAAAAATGTTTAACATTATTATTTAAACTATGATTAAGACATTAATTCTTTACTATTATATGTATTGCTAATGATATTTTAATATTTCAAAAAGATACATTTTATTAGTAGTAGTAGTAGTAGTATTTTATTCCTAACAATATAGGCTAATAATTACTATTTAGAAGATTTGTCTTATATTTTAGATTCTTAGTATTGCACTAGTATTGCATATATCTCTGGGCATCTTGTTCACAGGACTAAAGGAGATCCCAGGTATACTGGAAAATGTCATTCACTGTCTAAAAAGGTTTTAGTTCTGAAAAGATATAAAATAAAAAATATTTTCTCTGAAATGTGTATGAACTTTTGACTAATACCGTATAAAAAGAACCGAATTGAAATAAAATGAATAATACATTAAATTAAAAGCGTTACCTAACATCACTCTTAATATTTTATGTTCAGATATGTGTTATTTCATCTAACGTGTTGAAGAAATTAATGAGTTTCATTTACGTTACTGACAAGATTCGGATGTATGAATCTTGACAAACAGCGACCTCTGTCGAGACACGGCAGTAGCCTACTACGTTCTGAACGGATCTTGTGAAAAAATCCACTTGTTTTATGTCAACATTTACTGTACGCTTTTTTATTGTAGCTAGTTAATATAAACCATTAACACAGATGAAAACAAGAATGTGATTGGTAAAAAACAGGTTCGTAAAATTAAACGCCTAAATAAGCTCTACTGTATCTCACGGGTCAACGGAAATGGTTTGTTTTCATCATTTTACATCTATGAAAGGGTACATATAAGTGTCAAAAAAATGATACCTTTAAATATACACAACATAAAGTGAACTGAACAATTTCTACAGGTTATTTCTTACGGGTGTAAAAGTCTTACAGTGTGCAAACTTGGCTTATTTACATTTAGCAGGTGCACACACTTATTCTCTGCACATTACGGCCCACGAGGAGGGAATCCTTCTCTGGTGGGGGGGAATCATTGACTGTAGGGTTCATTGTGGGCATCCCCCAGCAGGACGTCCTCCATACATTGGGTTGGGGCATCATCCGAGGGGGCACATTTGGAGGCGGCATGTTGGGACGGGCCATAGAAGAACCTTTTTTGTCAAAATGGTTCTATAAAGAACCTTTAACATCCGAAGACCTTCAGTTTCAGAAAAAGTTCTTCATGGCAAAAAAAAGGTAAAAAAGAGATGGTACTTTAAAGAACCTTTGAATGGTTCTTTGTGGAACCAAAAATGGCTCTTCTATGGCATCGCTACGGAGAACCTTTTAAGCAGCTTTATCTTTAAGAGTGTTGCTTCGGATAAAAGCATCTGCCAAATGCTTAAATGAATATTTTTTACAAACGACTCGAAGGAAAAAACAAATGTCTCCATTGCCATTGTATCCACCCTACTGAAATGGTCATTTTGGTGTGTGTGTGCAAGGTAGGGTGACCCCGGACTTAACCCAAAAGTTTAAGATTTTGTTTGTACCTGGTCATTTAATTATATCTTAGACACAATCACACATTTGACCCAAAATCTGATGCTTATTGTAGTTTGTCATAAATGAAAGATCTTTTTCTAAAGTGCATCTTATTGTAATGTTGTACCCAGACGCATGGGCTAAGACCCTAAAACTCACGTGTCCGTGAGGTCTTAAAAACTATTAAAATTTGATAAATAAATGAGAAAATTAAGGCCCTTAAAAAGTATAACAAGTCTTTGTATCATCTTCTCATATTTGTCCAAAGAGGCCATATGCTAAAGTTTGCCTGAATTTAATTATTGCGTATAGGTGAATAGTGGGAGGTCCATTTACACCCGGATGTTAAACAACATCGTTGACTAATGGGGATATGCAAGTTTTCGTGCAAATGGTTGGAGGATAAAGAGTTGAAACCATGGCTGAGGGCCGTCTCTGGGATTAACCACCTTAAAAAGTATTACATTTAGCTCCATGATTCCTGAAAATACCCTGTCACACAAATAAATGATGCTGCAGAACGACGCCATCTAGTGGCAGATGTTCACTATGACAGTGTCCAGATGCCAAATATGAGACAAATACTGTATACTCTCTCTGGATCTACTGGTCAGAAAACCAACACAGGTACTTTCGAGTATGGCGAGTTATACTCAGCACATGTATAACTATAAAACTCCTACCTTAAATAGATACAATGAATAAATAAATCTTCGATTTCCTTTTTTAGACGAAACATCAGCCTTAAAGTATATGTAAAATATAATACAATAATGCTTACTGGTCACATGTGCATATTCAGGATGTTGTTTTACTTTAAAATACATCACATAACACAACGGGTTGAACAAGAATTTGGACAGTTTAACCGAACCTAAAAGGCCCGAAGGTCTTCATAAGATAAGAAAATACCAAATGATGGTCAAGTCAGTCAACTACAACTTTGCAATTTAAACCACTTTAATTCTTCACATTTACTATGTAAATGCTCTCCTGAGTTTAATCATTAGTACTTTTATTTTATTAAAAGTACCAACAATGTTTTGCCTTAAATGTGTCTTGTTGCTTTTTTAATCTGTGCAATGACATTCATATATTAAAACATATATTTTAATTGTATTAATGTAGGGCTTTTTTTGTGCATCCTTTTTTTTGATGAACGAAACTTGTATTGTTATTACTAAATTGCAAGAGCACTCGAGTTAAGCACAGATTCAAAAACTCTTAACATTTATTCACTCACAACACCTTGGTGTCTTAACGCTCATGAGAAAACAGACTGATGCGTACAGACGAGTGAATGAGAACGACTTCAACAGGAAGCTGTCACAAGTGTCATCCGTGAATATGACTTCAGTCTCTTCGGAGCTTGCATTAGTCCAGTTGGTTGTACCGATCTGATCACACAGCAAACATCTGCAGATTAAAATAATTTATTCGTAATGTAACGTCCACTTCTATCAAGTGAATAATAGCCAATCTAAATAATGTTTGTCGGTTGTCATTAAATTCTGTTGCACTTGATAACACGTCTTGCATGTGTATAGACACTGAAGCATGTTTTGATGTCACCCACTCCAGTTCCTCCTAGCCAAGATCCTCCACCAGTTTAACCTGGATTATATAGCTAGGCTGACTAATAACTCAGTTGGAGATGGTCGAAAAAAAGACCAGGCAGCACCGGTGACTCTACAGAAACTGTTATCACCTCAAATATCTGACATTCACCAGTTCTGCTGATAAAAGTCATGTGCAACTGTAGTTTTCCAAAGTTTCCAACTTTAGTCTTCAGCCAAACTGGCAGATGATTTGGCCGACTGGCAGCAGCTTTGATCTGAGAGCACCAGGAACTAATGGTCATTCTGAAACAGCTATATTTACATTTCTGCTGATACATTTAGTGCTGGATTTGTGTTTTTAAAACAAGCATAGGCCAATGGATAACAGGCTAAATATACAAAAAAATGAAATAAAGGACTGTTTTTTATGTTGAAAACATTTGGGGCAGACTGTCAATAACTACAGACAAGAATATTGAATTGACGTGTACTTGCAATGCAGTCACAAAAATTTGCGGCTTATATTTTTGATGCTTAAAGGTATAGTTCATCCAAAAAATGAAAATTCTGCAGAACATGCAGTGAAATGACATGACGGTGGATAAATTACTACAGATTTGTTTATTTTAGGTTAAACAATTGCTTGAAGGGACAAGTACTTATATTAACATTTAATTTACATTTCTATTACTTTTGTAAATTTGTAAAAAGGAAAAAACTGCAATGTTTCTCCACCATGTAAAGTTGTTTTATGCTTGCTTTTCTAATTTTGTATTTGTTTGTTAATTTCTGTATTGCAATGAATCCAGTTACTTCTGATGTAATTAAACTAAATACTGTGTGTAATATATGTGTGTGCATTAGTGGAATTGACATCAAAATTCAAAATCTGTGCTTTAATGTATAATTCTCACATTTGTAATACTTTGGTCAGTTAATTATACTACTTTATGTAGTTTTATATTATTTATTTGAATGATTTAAAAGAGCCGTTTCATGTCTGAATCATTTAAATAATCAAGGTAGGATAAAGAAAGTAGTTAGTAATAAGTAATTAAATACTTTTTGGAGAAAGTAATTTCTACAGTAATCTAATTACACTATTGAATATGTAATTAGTAACTACTAGTAATTAATTACGTTTTCAGAGTAACTTGCCCAGCACTGTTTATCATACATAGCCTACATGTGCAGCCTTATGCATCACAAAATCCACAGCCATAATACTGATAGGGGTTTTGTCTTCTTTGTGAACATTTAAACCGGAACTGGTCACTCTGATGGAATTCACATAGTCATTGAAATATTTATTTCTGAGAGATGAACTAGGATTCAGCGATAGTTACAGGATTTTGCCCTTAATCTGGTCCATTTTTTTGAGAAATGCTCCAAAGCGACTGATCTGACAATAAAACACACAAACATTGTAAACAATGGTAAACAGCCTAAAGTTTAATAAAACGATTTTATTTGGCAAAAGATAGTTTGATAACACTTTACAAAAAGGTTGCATTTGTTAACATTCAAATGCATTCGCTAACACGAACTATACTTCTACAGCATTTATTAATGTTCATGTTAATTTCAGCAGTTACTAAAGCATTTTTAATTTAAAACATTTTAACTGTTAACATTATTTAATGCTGTATTCTTTTATTTTGTAAAAGGTCTATTTTTCTTTTTTCTCTCTGACAGGTCTCTTATTTTGAAATATTCGTGCGGCGCTCGGCTCTTCGGGACTGATCGGAACCGGGGTGATCAGCTGCGACCATGCCGACTGTCAGCGTGAAGAGAGATTTGCTCTTTGAAGCCCTGGGGAAAACATACAGTACGTGTTTTATCATAATAAATGCCTAATAACTCGTTTGTTTCGCTCTTGATCGTCGTAACATCGCTTAACGAGTCAGTATTGTGATTTGTGACACAAAATAAATGAACATTATGTGTGTGTATTTGATCCAGTGTGTCGCAGCGATTGCATCAGATTCAGATTATTACGAGATTTAAATGACTTCAGTTAAAGATTTTGTGTAGTATTTAAATTGTATGGCTCTCCTGTCAGCTTTTGCTTGAATGCGTTACGTTCTATGTTTGAAAATGAAGTAAATATTATTCGTCATTCATTTGAAAACCGCTGTCTTACTGAAAGCACGTTGATGACGTAATCACAACGCGCCACAAACACTGCTCTAACAAAATTATTATTTTTTTAGCTGATGAAGAGTTTGATGAACTATGTTTCGAGTTTGGACTCGAGCTGGACGAGATCGTAAGTCGAATTTTATAGGCTGAAGTGTAAAATGAGGTTTATAACTAAACACATAAGGGGAAGTGACAATACTTTACAAAAAAAAACCGAACACATTGTTAATGTACTTAACAGGGTGGATACATACAATACATTTTTTAATATTTTTTAACAGTTATTGAGCTATAAAAAAGTTACTTATTCATGTAAATCGTATTTATTTAATAGACAACTATTTACATTTGTACAAATGTATGTATCCATTAACATTGACCTGTTTTTGTTGTCATGTGCATTTGTCTATACTGTGTCCTGATTTTAATGTCTAGACTTCAGAGAAGGATATCATAAGCCGAGAACAGGGCGATCAGAAGGCGGAGGGCGCGTCTGATGTTGTTCTGTATAAGATCGATGTGCCAGCCAACCGTTATGATCTGCTGTGTATGGAGGGTCTGGTCAGGGGTCTGCAAGTCTTCAAAGAGAAGTACGACCAAGTGCTTGTAATCAAGTCATTAATGTGATTTTGCATCTCAATTTAAGACGTTTTGAATAAAATGTGTGACCGTACAGGTAAACAAGATGATTGTGTGTGTATTTATAGGATTGAAGCTCCCCGGTACAAGCGGGTGAGTCCAGCCAATGGGGGAGAGCCTCAGCGTCTGGTCATAACTGAGGAGGTGAATGATTTATATTTCCATATAGAAGTGTATTAAATAATCTGATACTATCAGAAAAAAACCCTTCAGCTGGATTGAAGTACTGCTGATTCTTATGTCACGTGTTCCTCACGTGTCTGTGTAGACGGCGTCTGTGAGGCCACACGCCGTAGCAGCCGTGCTGCGCAACATCACGTTCAATCAGGAGCGATACGAGAGCTTCATAGAGCTGCAGGAGAAACTTCACCAGAACATCTGCAGGTGTGGGAATACTTGCTCACGCTCAATTCTGTTGAAATCTTTCTTCTATTTGTGTTAGATTATTCTCCAGCTCGATGACTCATCACCACGCCTCTTCTCCTTTTTAAGGAAGAGAACTCTTGTTGCCATAGGAACACATGATTTGGACACCATCTCCGGTCCATTCACCTACACGGCCAAACCGCCCGGAGAGATCCGCTTCAAACCGCTCAATCAGAGCAAAGAGTACACCGCCACTGACCTCATGAGTTTCTATAAGGTGAGCTCTGATTGGCTGCTGTCGGCTGTTTAATACGTATTTGTCAGCCGCTAAATTGAACATCTTGAATTTATTTCAGACCGACAGTCATTTGAGACACTACCTGCACATCATAGAGAATGAGCCTCTGTATCCCATCATATACGACAGCAACGGAATCGTCCTATCAATGCCTCCCATTATCAACGGCGAGTCCGATACACAGATCGATGAAAGCAGACATGATAAACACACATTTTAGGTTTGATTTATGATGTTGAATTATTTTCCTCGTTCTGTATCTCAGGAGACCACAGCAAGATTTCATTAAACACAAAGAACATTTTTATTGAGTGCACAGCTATGGACCTCACAAAGGTAAGCAAGTTCTGATCATGTTTTCAGACCGGATTGAATACATGTTGATGGTGGTGATGATGGTTTGTGTGTGTTTGCAGGCAAAGATTGTGCTGGATATGGTAGTGACCATGTTTAGTGAGTACTGTGAGGAGCCGTTCACGTGAGTACTACACACACACACATATTTAGTGTCAACACTTGAATTAATATAGAAGTTATTGTTTACTTCTGTATATGCATTAATTAGAAGCATTCATAATAAGATATTGTCCCCATAGATTGTGTTATTTGTGTATTTCCAGTGTTTACTAATGTATTAAGTGAACTAAACCGATGTCCATTTTCTCTTTTATATTCAGGGTGGAGGAAGCAGAGGTTGTTTGTCCAGATGGAAGATCATGTGTGTATCCTGTATGTATTCAACTTCAGTTTTTGCTCTAAATGTTATCACAACGAAGTTTAAAAAATCAACAATAATTCATTTACAAATACACACAAATTCATAACCTAATGAAATGCAAAAACGTTTATCTCTTTTATGGTTGACATCACCAAGCACTCCTCCTTTCAACCTCTCCTCCTTTAACCTTCTTTTTGACAGTCCAATCCCAATAAAATTAATTTCAGATTTTCAGAAAGAACAAATCTAGTCACTTGAAAGAGCAATGTTATCTCATACAAAACTAAGCCAAATGTTTGGTCATTTGCTGACTGTCCACATTTGTTGGTAGGAGCTGGCTTACAGGACAGAGACACTCTCTGCAGACTTCATCAACAAACAAGTCGGGATCAAGTAAGTGTGACGCACGAAGCGTG